>NC_142957.1:2969186-3081686 GCF_046866305.1 Octopus bimaculoides | reverse complement strand
GATGACACTTTACTGATGGTAGATATTCGTAGTCCGAGAAAATCGGTTCTGGAATTAATTGCTGAACAACCTGCACAAATGATTTATAAATAGGGATCAAATATATATGTTGTACATTATCTCACTCTCATCATCGAATCCACCTTACCTGTACAGGTGCATTGGGTATCATAAGTCCGGTGCCGAAGTTATCGTAGAGCAGCATGGATGTGATGAAAGGTTTTTCTCAAGAACACAACGGCCCCACGATTTCTCTATCGTGAGTGCAACACTCTTCACCACGGGGCAATGTCCCCTCCACATCAATTATATTACCAAGATCGCATAATCGGCTTGGCAACATACAAGTAGCCATTTTTATTTTCATGGCGATTCTCTAAAACAAAACCCAGTGATTCCATTGTATATTGGGTTGGCAATAAATTCCTCAAGACATGACCTCATCTCTCTAGTTTCTAAAATGCAGACCCGCAGAATTGTCGCCGTGTGCCATAAAAGATTTCAGTCTCGCTTCTAATTGATGTTTGTTGTTCACTGGTTACATGGCGTTTTATCATGGTGTGACACAAAGCCTGACATATAAGATGGCGTTGTATAATGTGGTGATACAAAATACTAAGACCAGGCTAATATTTGGCAGATATGATTGTTTTTCTCATACAAATAATGTTGCTGTTGTTGTTGTTGCTTGTCTTTGAATGATCATTTCTGTGAACAAAGGCGCTCTAACTATAGTCATCCCATCTCTTATTCTAACATTATTTACTATGTTATTTGTCATTTAAAATAGGGGTTTGTGATTTGGGGGAGATTTAGCAGCTATTTCCAGGTGGTCGATCGACTGTGCACAAAGCATATCTCGTCGCTAGTCAATGTTTTCTGATTGAATAAACAATGGTCTGCGGTGTTCCAGTCGTCGTCATGCCATCGATTTACTAATACTCCATTGTCTGTTCTATTCCTTCCTTAATTAAGTGGTTAGTGTGTGAGATGGTGGAAGTTGGTTATTATTACTGAACATGCTGAGCGACAACGTATATCAGTCCCGAATGCTTATGGTGGAGATGATAGCTCAAATGCTCAACTGATCAGCATTCATTAGATCCGAAATCCACATCAACAAACATTATCGTAATATACCACCACATGATGTGGATGTTAATGTTCATAGATCTCCCCGGTATCATTCAGTTTAATACAATGCCGACCTTACTATCAAGACGAACCATCAACCTGTTAAATGACATCTTGCACTAAATTATTCTGCCATCAGCAGATGAATGAGAGTGATTTTCAACAAGATTGTCTCCTGAAACGTGTTTCAAATAGTGACATTTTCATGTACACGGGATATCCCAAGTACAACACCAGCTCTATCTCCGTTGATGGCCAAGGTTTAGAGGCGCCAAACTCACTCTGTTGTAATCTGCCCTAGGATTCCGACAGATGCAGAGGCTGCACCGGTCTCTGCAGGACAGAAAACGTACTGATTCCTTAAGCTATTCACGTGACTATCGGCATACCAATTTAGTATTAATATTTCTTGGACGCACATCAGTTTAAATGGTTGGGAAAAAATTCCTGTGTCGAGCTACATAAAGTAACCTTACACGCTAAGAACCTTCCTAAGTGTCCTAGCTCTCCCTGATATCATCATTTTGTAGAGCTGAACTAAACTAGGTTTTATTTTCTATTTCCTCCATCCATCTTTTTCAAATTTTAAGGCATAGTCCCTAATGCACCTATAACTACAATGATACATTTTACACGCACTTTCCATCCCCTTTTTAACTCAATGACTAGGACCTGGTACTTTGTTATTTTCTTTATACTTCTCAAATTGACTTTCTCATCATTTGGGATTGTAAAGTCAATTTTATAGCATTTTCTATTCTTTGTTAACTACTGTTAAATCAAGCGCTCTGGCTTCTATTTTTCTGTCAGTCTGAATGTTAAAATCTCGCAACATCTTATATTTCTTAATTTCTATTACTTTACTCGGTTCATCTTATCAGTATGGTTAAATCCTAGCTTTCTACATAGCTCTCAATGGATTACTCACTTTAGATAATGTCTTTTCTTGTACTCTTTCTGTGCCTGCAGGCTACATTCCCTTATTATATGACTGACACTGCTCTTTTCAACTAAATAACCTACATTGGGAACCTTTCTGTTTATCTTGGCTTTTATACACGTTGTCCTCAATACTTAATCTTGCACAGCTTCTAACAAAATTCTGTCTCCCTTTTCACCTATGTTTCCATGGGTGAATTGTTCAGTTGCCAACGAATTCCTCTTAGTTCATTACTATGATGCCTCCGCACTATTCTCGCTCGTTATCAGAGATGCAAATATCAGCCACTAAGGGTCATGCTCATCTGGTTAAGGTCAATCAATTGACAGGCAAATCTGTGATATTGAGCAGAATATCTGTTGTTTCCCCCTTTTGCACACAGATAAAACATGTAGAGGCTAACACTTTCAGTCAGTTAAGAACAAAGACTATGAGAGTCACACCTGGCATTACAACAGGGTATATTATTATTGTTGTTGTTGTTGCTGTTGTTATTATTTACTTCTTATCTGCATGTTTGTTACAATCACTTGCTAAGACACACCTAGAATGCTAGGGCGTGTGAAGGATAAGAAATGTTACAGTAAGACTGAAAGCTTGCGTAGGGGAAGTGACAGGGGCAGTAGCGAAATATCTTTATGTAATACAACACAAATTGATAGGGTTTTTCTAGGGATTCGGGCAGTACTTGTCAGTACAATCATTTGGGCTTCTATGAGACATAGTTCTCCTGTGATATTATTTAGATTTTTCTGACATGCCTTTCTTATCATACCTAGGGCACCCACAATAATAAGAACCATTCTCGCTTTTGTAGTGTTTACATATTTTGTAGTGTTTTGTAGCGTTTACATATTTTCCAACGTTTCGGCTGATATACCCTCCAGCCTTAATCAGGTGTTTTGGGGTAATTTTGAACCTAAGTTCTCATTCCTAAGGTATTTTTCGATGCTGTTGTTGTTGTTGTTGTTGTTGTTGTTGTTGTTGTTCTTCTTCTTCTTCTTCTTCTTCTTCTTCTTCTTCTTCTTCTTCTTATTATTATTATTATTATTATTATTATTATTATTATTATTATTATTATTATTATTATTATTATTATCATTATTATTATTATTATTATTATTATTATTATGATCGCAAGGAATACTCATGTCAATTGATAAACAGTTCTTCTTTGTCTGATCTTTTATAATAACATGCCGTTTATTAGCTTTTATAGTTTTGTCGGTATGTACGAGGAAGTCCCAGAGAATCGATACATTTTCTCCCTCAGTCACAGCTTCAGGATGGTGTTTATACCATTTGTCAGCGGTTTTGATTTTATAATGCCGACATATTGTCCAGTGTAAATACTGGCCGACTCTGTCATGTCTTGCTTTATATTCTACAGGTGCTAAGACTCTACACCCTGAGATTAGGTGGTCTATAGTTTCGATCGCATTGTTACAGAATCGGCATTTTGGGTCAGCTCCATTTTTTTATCACATTGGCTTGGTAGTTCCGGGTTAATAAGCTTTGGTCTTGAGCAGCTAATATGAAACCTTTACTCTCTGCTTTTAGCCCTGAGCTTCGTAACCATTGATGCGTGTGTTTCCGGTCGACATCAGCTTGTTTGCAACGAGCCACATACTTGCCATGCAGAGGTTTCTGTTCCCATCTGCTAGCTAATTTTTCATGTGCTTTTGTCTTTGCAATTAATTTTATTTTCTTTGCAGCAGCAGTTGGCGCATTTCCTTCAACCTGATCAAGCTGGTGGGTATCTAAGAGTTCGGTAGCGAATTTTTTGCTCTCTTTCAGAATAGAGTGAAGCTTTTTCGGTCTTTCATGTTTTTCAACAAGTTTCATCATCTAATCGTTGGTTGTTTGAAGGTATTTGGCCAGTCCGTTTGTGGTGGTTTTGTACGTAAGTTCAAGCAGGATCAAGCCTCGACCTCCCTGGGCTCTAGGATAGTAAAGACGATCCACGTCTACCTTTGGATGGTGAATCTTATTACAAGTCAGTAACTTGCGGATTTTTCTATCAGTTTTCATTATTTCACTGCTATTCCAGTTAAGCACATTGAAGCTACAAGGAACAACTGGGACTGCTAAGGAATTTATGGCTAACACCTTATTATATGCATTCAGCTCAGACTTCAGAACTGCTCGAACTCTTCTATAACATTCCTTTCTAACCTTCTCATTCATGCTTGAATGCTGGATACCAGAGCCTTCATTTATTCCTAGGTATTTATAGGTTTGTTCCTGCTCAAGTTCCTTTATTACTGTTTCGACATTTAATTCTATTGAACTTGACTTTACCAGTTTCCCTTTCCTAAAAGTGGCTTTGGCACACTTTTGAAGGCCAAACTCCATCCCGATATCATTACTGAATCCTTTCACAGTGTGTAGTAGTCCTTGAAGCTCTTCACCATCTTTGTCATATAATTTTAAATCATCCATATAAAATAGATGGCTTATTTTCCTGTTGTCAATTTTGTAGCCATACCCTGTTCTATTCAGTTCACTTGAGAGTGGTATTAGTGCTATGCAGAAGATTAGTGGTGACAGTGAGTCACCTTGGAAAATACCACAGTTTATCCTAATATTGTTTGAGCGCAATACTCCATTAGAATGATATAATTGCAGCATCGTGTTCCATTGTGACATATTATACTTTTAAAAACACTGAAATCACAGCAGAAATTTTGAAATTGTCCAGCGATTTCAGAATCCAGGAATGTGGTATGCTGTCAAACGCTTTTTTTTAAATCAATCCATGAAGAGCTGAAATTTCTGCGCTTGTTATGGAAGTTCTCAAGAATCGTGTGATTAATTAGGCATCTTGAGTGCGTTTGATCCAGTCTGCATTTTCATTGTATGGTTTATCATCACTCCAGATCCCTTTCCAAAAGTTTTCAACTTCTTCCATCAGGGGTGGATTTTAAATGGTTATTTTTTATTTCCCTATTTCCCATTAAAATGATTTGGCATTGGATTTGATCATCTTATGTTGCCTGTAGAATCTGATCCTTTTCTCAAATCTGCGTATTCTCTGAGATTTTGCTTGAACTTTTTGTTTAAGTATTTCATTCGTTGACATTAGTTCTTCTCTTGTTGAGAGTCCATATTTTCTCACGATCTTCCTACCTTTTCTTGATCTTACACCATTTCCAGAGATTAGCTCACTTAATATTGATATCACCATTCGCAATGATTCAATCTCATTTTCAATTCTACTCCTTCAGTTTGATTTTCTTTTCGAATTTGGTATTGTTGGTCTTTTGGGTGTTAAACAGCGTCTTTCGATTACCTTAGCAACAGAGTAAATAATTTCATTTAACTTATTAAGATCGGGTTTTAGTTGTTGTATGATTTCTTGTGTAACGCAGTTACCAATTTTTATTTGCGCTTTATGTTGGTGTGCATTTGGGAGTTTATGGAGTGGTTCCCTATCATTCATATTTGTATGCCCTACAACTGCAAGCTCATTCAGAACTTCCTGTGTTGTTCAGCAAATATTTGGTCTTCAAATTCTGTTTCGACATCATTTCCCTGGCTGTTTTTCCTGGGGTCATTATCTTCTCCTTTTTTTTCAGGCTCTTGAGTGGTTTCGGCAGATTGTCGCCTTTCAGTCAATGCTTGTGCTCCAACATTCCTCTCCTCTGCTTCGTTATTTCTTTCCTGGCTTATATTTAAGTTATTCTCTACCACTTTTTTTAATAGAGGTTAATTCTGCATCTGCGAGCCTGGTATTTCTGAAGATATCTCTTCTAACATTTGCTAATCTGTTTTCATCTAGATTTGGAGTGAATTTTAGGGTTTATAAATCTAATATTCTCCTATCTTTCCTTAATACCGGTTCCCATATGCTGTTCATATCTGCACTCAGTCTGCTTAGGAGGTTGTTGTGTCCTAGCATATGTGCTGCTTCCTTTAATTTTCGTATTTTCCAGTGGAGGTTTCTGTCTATTATTTTAGCTTCATCCCACGGGGAGGAGGTATCCATTTTTCCATACATCATCAGCTATACCTGATTTATCAATATCTCCCCGTGTCACAACTTTGTGATGTTCCTCTACCCTTAATTGTGAGGGGGTGGCATGTTTCACTTTTGTATAACCTACCACAGCTGCATGGGATGGAGTACACTCAGTTCTTAGTCATACTCTCTTCTGTTGGTGGTTTTACTCGAAGGAGATATTTGCAAAGTGTTGTATTACTTTTGAATACCGTCCTGATGTTATAAGGGCCGCATATCTTTTGTATCTTTTCGGAGAGGCCCTTCACATAGGGTAGACAGATTGCGGACAGTTTATCGGTTTCATCCTCTGTGATGTTGTGCAGATCCATTAGGGGTTCATGAATTAGGACTTCTAATCAAAATCACCACCAGTTCATCTCTTTCGACCGCTCCACCTTCACAACTTCCACCTCTTCCTTACAATTGAAAATGATGGCTGCCACCAGCCATTCCTCATTGATCTCTGGGGGCACTCTGCATATTCTTACTATCGCCACAAGTCTCCCGCAGTATGTTGGCAAGTGTGCCCACTTTGCAGTTCTTAAGGCCACTGTGGACTGCCTTTTTGCATCTTCCTCATTTTCGAAACGAACCACTACTCTTCCGAATTTACTTCCTCTAGAATAGAAGGTTGTCATATCCTTTACTTGGCTAAGACACTCCTCTATTTCTTCCGTCGCTGCTATTTCAATTTTTCCTCTTTCCACATTTAGTGTCCTGTACACTATAATTCTTTTCTCTGCGAGCTGCGTCTCCTCTTTTGGGGACGTCAGCCTAAGGCAATCTCCTTCTTTCACAATTAACTTTTTGTGGTTTAAAATTCTCTTCATGTCTATTTTAATTTCCGTCATTTCCATAGCTTGGCAGACAGGCGTTTGCCTGCAGCCGCAGTGTAACTTGTTGTATTTATACCCAGCACTGGGTATTACAACAATTTACAAAAATATTCAACAAGGTTCACCAATAACGATAATCTTCAACAATATTCTTTAACAACAACGACAAAAATTCCGACTCACCGCAACGCTCTCTACAGCCAAAATCAGAACAGAACTCCAAATCGCAACAGTCACTCAACACCTACCTCGGCTAGACAACCTCTATTTATATGTCTTGGACGATCCTACTTCTTCGCTTGGGGGCGTCGACACAACACATACATACATCTATACTGACATACATACAGACAGACATACACACATACATTCATACACACAGACATACATACACACATACATACACACATACATTCATACACACAGACATACGCAGATATATACTTCCATACTGTCATACGCACATAGACACATCGATACACACATACGCACGTATATACTTACATGCATAAACACATAATTACGTACACACGTACATACACACAAACATACATTCATACACACATACACGCATATATGTTAACATACACATTCCTACATACGTATATACATACATCCACACATTTATACACCCACACGCACATAAATACACTCGTGCACACATGCATGCGGACATACTCACATATATACATGCACACATACGCAGATACGCACATACACACATAGATAAACACACACATACATGCATACATACATACATACATACACGACTATACACATACAAACATACATAATGCACACATACATAAATACTCTGTGTATGTATGTGTATATGTACCAGTGTATGTATGTGTATATGTACCAGTGTATGTGTGTGTAGGTGTGTATTTACATACGCATATGTATCTATATGTGTTTATGTACACACATACATGAATTCATATATACCACATAAATACACACATACATAGCTACATACACACGTGCATACACACACGTGCATGCATGCAATTACACAGACACATACAAAATACACACATACATATGCATGTGTGTATGTGTGTATGTATATGTGTATATAAGTGCTTGCATGTACACACAAACATACATACATACATATACAACTGCATACAGACACGCACATATACACACGTATACATGCACACATATATACAGACATCTATACAAACATACACACATCTACATATACAGTCACGCATATGCACACATATAAACATATATACAACCTAAATACTCACATACATACATACATGGGTGTATGTATATGTGCATATAGATGAATACAAGCGGTGTGTATGTTGTATGTGAATATGCATGTATGTGCACACATACATACACACATACATGCCATCATACACACATTATACAC
Source organism: Octopus bimaculoides (assembly GCF_046866305.1). Classification (NCBI taxonomy): domain Eukaryota; kingdom Metazoa; phylum Mollusca; class Cephalopoda; order Octopoda; family Octopodidae; genus Octopus; species Octopus bimaculoides. The sequence goes on along the minus strand of NC_142957.1, from coordinate 3,073,383 downwards.
ATATACATACACACATGCATACGTACATACAAGGATACATATATACACATGAACATACACAAATACATATATACACACATACATAAAATCATACTCACATACATACACACACACATATATATATACACACATACATACATACACATACATATACATACACATGAACATACATACCCACATATATACATATATGGAAGCACAAATATATACACATATACATGCATCCACACAAATCCGTACATACACACACATACAAGCATACATACACACACATATACTTACAAGCACATACATACAAGCATACATAAACACACACGTCCATACACACATACATTCCCGCAGGCACACATGTATACACACGTACATACATCTGTTCAGACACATATACACACATACATAAAAACATACATGCGTACAGACACACACACCTACTCACTTAAACACCCACATACAAACGCACATACATACATAAATACGAATACATATACATAAATATATAGACACATACAGGCACACATATAGACACACATACATATATGTGTGTATGTATGTGTGTATGTACGTATGTGTGTATGTACGTATATGTGTGTATATATGTAGGTGTCTGCTTAACTTTGTATGTGTATATATAAGTGTATATATGTATGTATACGTGTGTATATGTACCTCTCTGTTCATGTGTGTGTGTATATGTATGTACACACATATATATGCATATAATACACAAACTCATACATACATACATACATACATACATACATACAGCCACACACATACATAAACACTTGCAGGGACACGTACATGCACTCATAAACACTTTCATAATTACATAATACGTGCTAACACACATACATACATACATACATACATACACACACACATATATACAAACACACATGCACACATGTATACATATACACGTGGATATGTACACATACATACATACATATATGCCAAAACACATACACGCATACATTAGCACATATCACATACATACACACATACATCCATACATATTCACATACAAATATACATAAAAACACAATTACACACGTAGATACACACATACATACATGTGTATGTATGTATGTGCGTATGTAAATATGTGTGTATACCTGTATGTATGTACACGCATACAAACGTACATACATATACAAATACATAGATGCACGTATGTACATACTCACATACATACACATATATATACATATAACATACATACAAACACACATACACACATATCTACTTATAGACACACACATACATACATACGCATATACATACATATACAAATACATACAGACATACATGCCAAAATACATACATAAATGTGTGCATGTATTTATGGTTGTATTGAGGTCTGTATATCTGTATGTGTGTGTATGTTTGTATGTATGTGTGTATGTATGGATATATATATGTCTGTATGTATGCATGTTTGTATGTATGATTATGTATATATGTGTATGATGTATGTATGTACACACAAACATATCTACATACACACATACATACATGTATACACACATACACACATACCTCCACACACACACATACATCCATACACACATATATACATGTACAAATATATACATACACACATGCAAACATATACACATATACACATACATACACACATACACATAAAATGACGCATACATACATACGCACATACCCACATGCAGAATTAGACTCATACAGACGTACATGATAACATACATACATGCACGCATACCTCCATACCCACACGCAAAGATACATACATACACACATACACACATACATGCATACACCCCCACGCAAATATATACACACAAACACATATATACTTTCATTATATACATTCATATATAGGTACATATATACACAAATGCATACATGCATATATACATACGTAGATACATAAACATCAATTTGCATAGGGACAAACTTGCATACACATATATATATAAATACCCACATACGCACGCACGTATATAAATACATACAAGTATAGATCGATACATGCCTACAGAAATACATACATACATACATACACATATATATGCATATATACACACATATATACATGTGTGTATGTATGTAGTCGTTTATGTACGTATGTACATATATGGGAATGATGTGTGTATAAATGTATGTGTGTATCTATGCATTCGTGTGTGTATGTACATTCAGACACACCATTCAGACACACCAACAAACATACGCACATACAAACATACATATGTACACACATATATATACGCACACACACACATTCATACACATATCCATATACACGTATATATATATATATATATATATATATATATATATATATACCATAAATATAACATTCTCACATACACTAATACAACCCTACATAGACGCATACATAATTAGCACATACATGCATGCATGCCTACACACACACATGCATACATACCTATTTTAAAACATACATAAATACATACACACATATATGCATACACACATATAGATATGCTTACACACATACATGCATATTCACATACATGCGTGCATGCATGTGTGTACTTGTCTGTCTATGTATGTGTATATGTGTTCATGAATGTATGTATGTATCAGTATATGTAAGTGTGTATGTGTGTATCTACGTATGGTTGTATATAGGTATGTTTATGTGTATGTGTGTATATAAGTATGTACGCGCATACATACGTACATGGAGACCCTCAAACATGTATACACACCTACTTACATATATACATCTATACACACAAACATGCATATACACATACATTCATGCACACACATAAATACACACATACACACACATATACGTGCATACACATATACATAGATGAATACATGCATACACACATATATACATACACACATACACACATATATACTTACATAGATACTGTCATAGATACATACATAGATACCGTCACAGATACGTACACACATATACTCATACACACGCATATACATCCACGCATACATACATAATTAAACACCCACACGTATGCATCCATAGACCCATGCACACATACATACACATATACATACATAAACTCACATATACATACATAGGTACACACACGCATAAATGCATACATACACACAGGCGTACATATATACACTTGCATACAAAATCACAAACATACATACATACATACATACATACATGCATACATACATACACGCACATTCGCACATACATACATACGTAGATTCATAAGGATGTACAAACATATATACGTAAATGCAAACATACACACGCATATATACACAAATATAAACAAACATACAGATACACAAGTACGTACGTACACTCATACATACCTCCATTCATAACCACATACATACAGACACAGATACACACAAACATACAGGCATATATTCATATATATACACACATTCATATTTATATTTTTGGATGTATGTATGCGTTTTTGTATCTATGCATATATTTATGTATGTATATATGTATGTGTATGTGTGTATATATGTATGTGTGCATGTATGTATTTATACGTACACATGCATGCATACACACATGTATACATACGGATATACCTATGTACTTACACACATACAAACATGCACACACACATACTCGCATACACACATACTTACATACACACATATATATACACTTACATAAACATATACATGCACACATACATACATACGTACAAAAATACACACATATTTACACACATACATACTTACATACATAAGTACACGCACATGCATGTATACTTACGTACATAGGTACATAGAGACAAACAGACATACATGCACACATACAGGCATGCATATATATATATATATATATATATATATACATATATATATATGCATATATATATATATATATATATATATATATATATATATGCATATATATATATATATATATATATATATACATATATATATATGCATATATATACATATATATATATGCATATATATATATATATATATATATATATATATATGCATGCACACATGCATGCATACATACAGATGCCTATATATACATAACTGCATATATACACACCAAGACACACACATGCATGCATTCTTATGTACATACAAACATACATGCATGCATTAATATCTATATATATAAATACATACACACATACACACATACATGCATAGATTCATGTTTATATTTATATGCATACATACGCACATACGTACATACCTACATACATGCACACATAGGTATATACATATATACACACATGCATGTTTATACATTCGCATATTCATGTTTAATTCGATTTTGTGAGTCACTGAATTGCGTTTTCCCAAAACTTGTTTATCGCCTCATTCACTCCAAGTATCCTGAGACACACATAGAGCCAGCTGTGTGAGAAACTGATGTACGCCTTCCTGTGATTCCTACCAGAGCTAAAGTGGTCAATCCTCGGTTAATAATTTGTCATCTATATATAGCTGGAGAACAGTTTCCCTTTGTTTTCTTTCTACATCCTTCTTTCCTCCTCTGCCACTTATATTCTCATTTCCCAAACAAATACAGTCGCGCGATAAAACTTAAGAACTTAAGAACATTAGTAAGTTAGTTTACTAATGTTCAAATGACATATTTTTTTATATATTCAACTTGTAAATATTACGAGTTATAATAGAGCATCTAATTTTACAGTGTGACATCAATACGTTAATTTTAGATTGAAAATAAATCTTAATCATCGTAATTTATAGAGGCATTTCATTTAAGAAAAACTTGGAAAATAATATATCTCTTTTACCTAATTTTACTTGTTTCAGTCATTTTGATTGTGGCCATGGTGGAGCACCGCCTTTAGTCGAGAAAATCGACCCCAGTACTTATTCTTTCGGTCTCTTTTGAGATAACCAGCATCGGTAGTCAAGCGATGTTGGGGGAGGGGGACAAACACAAACACACAAACACGCACACACACACACACACACACACACACATGTATATATATATATATATATATATATATATATATATACATATATACGACGGGCTTCTTTCAGTTTCTGTCTACCAAATCCACTCACAAAGTTATAGTAGAAGACACTTGCCCAAGGTGCCACGCAGTGGGACTAAACCCAGAACCATGTGATTCGTAAGCAAGCTACTTACCACACAGCCACTCCTAAAGCTATATATATATTTTTTTTGTTTTGTTTTTTTGCTATAAAAATTCGTTCTGATATCCCCAAAAAACAATAAAATCACACAGTCAATATTTTGGGCATCCAAAATTGCTTAATACAGCTTTGCATCTGCGAAACAGAATTATTCAGAATTATTATCAATACTGCGGTGATTTTCCTCCACTTTTGACGAATAATGTTTTTTTAAAAATCATCCTTATTCTTTGTCTTACTAATTTTCACATCTCTACCCAACCATTCCCAAGGATTTCCAATGGGATTTATGTCGGGTGACTGCGCTGGCCACTACTTCAACCGAAATCTCTTAGGTCTAATATAATTTCTGACTAGGTACGAGGTGCCATTCGGGTGGTTGTCATGCAAGGAAGTCCTAATATTTTCGGGCGTATGGAAGCATAGTATTATCCAATATTTCTAGATAGGACTTACTATCCATAATGCCTTTGATTCAGATTATAGAACCAACGACTTTTCCAAATATACACCCCTACATCATCACACTGCCATTACCGTGTTTAATTGTTGGTCGGATTCACTCTGGATGGTATTCTTCGCCTATCCGTCTTCTTACATACTTCCTGCCATCACTGCGGAACAAGCTGAACTTTGATTCGTCCGACCACAACTCATTCGACAAATCTGCTGGACTCCAATTCAAATGTTCTTTCTCGGGCAAATCGATTTTTTCAAAGAAATACACACACATACACACACACACACACACATACAGACATACATGGATACACACACATACATACATACAAACATATATACATACATACGTACATACACTCACACACATACACACACACATACATACACACATACATACACACATACATACATACACACATACACACATACAAACATACACACATGAATACATACACGTATCCACATATACATATACACACACATATATATACACACACAAGCTCATACATTCATTCATATATACATACATATATACACACACATGAATACATATATACATACGTTGATACATACACACACTTGCATAGGGACATACATGCCTACACACATATATAAATACCCACATACGCACGCACGTATATAAATACCTACTAGTATAGATACATACAAGCCAACATACATGTATACATACATACACACATATATACATAGATACACACATATATACATGTGTGTATTTATGTAGTCGTTTATGTACGTATGTATGCATGTGTAAGTGTGTATAAATGTATGTGTGTAACTATGCCTGCGTGTATGTATGTACAAACATTAATACATACCTACAAACATACACACATGCAGACATACACATATAGACACATACATACTCTCATACATACAAACATGCATAAATAATAAGCACATACATACACATACATGCATACACATACATGCATACATACCTATTTAGAAACATACACAAATACATACACACATATATATACATGCTTACACACATACATGCATATTCACATACATTTGTGCATGAATGTGTGTACTTGTTTGTATATGTATGTGTGTATGTGTGCGTGAATGCATGCACGTATGAGTACATGTATGTGTGTATGTGTATATCTACGTATGATTGAATATAGGCATGTCTATGTGTGTACTTAAGTATTACGCGCATACATACGTACATTGATACCCACAAACATGTATACACACCTACTTACATACATACCTTTATACGCACAAACATGCATACACACATACATACATACACCAACACATACACACATACACACATATATACGTGCATACACATAAACATAGATAAATACATGCATACACATATATATACGTACACACATACACACATATATACATACACACATACATATATAGATACTGCCATATATACGTGCACGCATACATGCATACACACAAATATACGCATAATTACCCCCACACACATATGCATTCCTAGGCACATGCGCACATACATACATATACATGCATAAACACACATAAATACACAGGTACACACACGCATAGATGCATACATACACACATGCGAACATATATACACACGCATTAAAAATTACACACATTCATATATACATACACATTTGCACATACATACACACATACATTCATACAGACATACAATCATACATACGTAAATACAAACATACACAAACTCATCTATACACACATTTAAACATACATATACACAGAAGTACGTACATACACACATACATACTTCCATACATAACCACATACATACATACACACATACATACATACACACAAACATACTAGCATACATTCATATATACATACACACATTTATATATATATATATCTGTTGATGCATGTATGCTTTTTTGTATCTCTGCATATATTTATGTATGTATACATATATGTACATATGTGTATATATATATGTGTGTGTATGCATGTATGCGTACACATGCATGCATATACACATGTATACATACGGAAATACCTATGTACTTACACACATACATACACACACACGAATACACACATACTTACATACACACATTCATATTCACACACATACAAGCATACATATATTTAAACATACAAACATAAACGCATACACACATACACACATACATACATGCATACATACACGCATGCATACATATATAATACGTACACACGTACATACATGCATGCATGCTTATGTACATACAAATATATATGCATGCATTAATATCTATATAAATATAAATACATACACACATACACACATAGATGCATAACTACATGTATATATTTATATGCATACATGCTAACATACGTACATACATGCACACATAGGTATATACCTATATACACACATGCATGTTTATACATTCACATATTCATGTTTAATTCGATTTTGTGAGTCACTAAATTGCGTTTTCCAAAAACTTGTTTATCTCCTCATTCACTCCAAGTATCCTGAGACACACATAGAGCCAGCTGTGTGAGAAACTGATGTACGCCTTCCTATGATTCCTACCAGAGCTAAAGTGGTCAATCCTCGGTTAATAATTTGTCATCTATATATAGCTGGAGAACAGTTTCCCATTGTTTTCTTTCTACATCCTTCTTTCCTCCTCTGCCACTTAATTCTCATTTCCCAAACAAATACAGTTGCGCGATAAAACTTAAAAACTTAAGAACATTAGTAAATTAGTTTACTAATGTTCAAATGACATATTTTTTATATATTCAACTTGTAAATTGTGAATTAAGATGTATACCTAAATAAAGAAAATATTACGAGCTTTAATAGAGTATATCGTCCTTAATAGAACCATTTCATTTAAGAAAAACTTGGAAAATTATAGCTATATATATATTTTTTTTTTTGCTATAAAAATTCGTTCTGAAATCCCCAAAAAACACTAAAATCACACAGTCAGTATTTTGGGCATCCAAAATTGCTTAATACAGCTTTGCATCTGCGAAACAGAATTATTCAGATAATTTATCAATACTGCGAAGATTTTTTTCCTACTTATGACTAACTAGCAGTAAAACCCGACGTTGTCCGGGTGAGACTTATTACGCCATCTACGATAAGTCTTGCTAGGTGAAAATCAACTAAAAAAGAAAGCCTTACAATGAAAAAACCCTTATGATGTAAATATGGTCATAATTCAAAAGACGAAATTAAAAGGGAAAGTCTGAAGGCTGTTTTGTGTAACATTATTAAGTGTACGTAAATTTCATCCGTCTAATTGGCTATACAAATGCTTGTGCAAAACAACCTTTTGCGCTGCCTTGATTATACATAGCAGGGTAATTCCTTTTCGCAGAAGATAGGACGGCAATTCCTGATGAAGCAATTGCTGGCGAATATGTTGCTACACAGTTCTGCCAGAATTCTATCAGATTGGGCAGTAGATAATGATGCACCGTTTTGCATTATGTTCAAAGTAACTTCTGGAATGTGGTGAATTGCTGCAGTCTGTTGCTGTCTTTTTAAACCGGTTGCTTTCTTTCCCCAGCAAGTTTGGAGGCATAATCTATGTACATATTAAACAGAACAACAAAAGTTATAATAGATGGGAAGGTCGGTAGTTTTCACATTTCGCTGATTTTTCAGATTAACACCTGCACGATTACGTAACCCTAACCCTAAAACCGTAACCCTGACCCAAAAACCGTAACCCTAACACCCTAGTGAAAATCGTGCGGGTGTTAATCTGAATAATAATAATAATGACCTCTGCAGATGAAACTCCCAACCAACAACTAAGTCTTAAGTGCATATATATATGGGCAACACACACACACATACACACTAAATAAAAAAATGTTAGTAAGTACAGAACTTCAGCATTATATATTAAGATGGGCAACACACACACACACACTAAATAAAAAAAATGACAGGTATTTTTATGTATGTGTGCATTAATGTGTATTCTGTGTCTATATATGGTAGTAAGTAAATGCGTTTTAAGAAAGATATTTAAAAAATTCAGTTTGTAAGGAATAAATGTTTGACTGTCGATCGTATTTGGAAGAGAATGACAGATATTTGTATGTATGAGTGTGTGAGTTCAAATTCTGCCGAAGTTGACTTTGCCTTTCATCCTTTCGGGGTCTAAAAAATAAGTACCAGTTGAACACAGGGGTCAATATAATCGACTATTCTCCACCTGCCGTTGTGGGAAAAATTTAAAATAATAATAATAATAATGACCTCTGCCGATCAAAGTCCCAACCCACAACTAAGTCTTAAGTGTATATATATATGGGCAACACACACACTAAATAAAAAAGATGTTAGTAAGTAAAAGTGTTTTAAAAAAGATTGTTAAATTTTCAGATTAACACCCGTACGATTTTCTCTACAGTGTTAGGGTTAGATAGGTAATGATGCGGGTGTTAATCTCAAGATTTACAAAAAGATTAAAAAAAAAACTCACAGTTTGTAGGGAATAAATGTTTGTTGATCGTATTTGAGAAAGATGTCTCGATGGTGAAGGACGGTGTTAGAAATGGAAAGTAAACTTACAATTCCCGCCAATTAGAATGAGATCATTGGTAACCATAGGTACATATATATGTGTGTATTTACGTATGATTGGCAGTGTGTCTGTTTATTTGACTCTTACTCTCCTTCGTTTCTTTGTCTTTTTTCTTGGATCGTTCGTAAACGTTCATAAGAGAAAGTAGCAATTGAAACGATGAGTAAGAGGAATAGAAATAGTTAATTTTAGAGGGGCAAACTAATTTTGTATGTAGTTTTAGTATCTGTCATTACAGTATCGAAATGTGATTGTTTCAGTTTTGATAGATTTCTTTTTTTTCCTTCCTTTCTTTTTGTAATTGTTGTTGGATTGTTCGTAAAGGTTCATAGAAGAAAATAGGAGTTGAAAGGATTTGTATTAGAAAGAGGAAATTAGATTTTATTAAGGAGAAAATGTTTACTCGTGTAGTTTTATGGATTTTATTCGCTATTAGGAATATTTTGGAGTGAAAAAATGACGCAGTGACCTAACAAATTGTATTTAGAATATTAATTGCGATTAGGAAATTTGGAATTGTGTAAATGTATGAATTTTAAACACACACACACACACAGAGAAAATCTGCCTTTTATAGTATAGATTATGTTTTAAAAAATCCTTATTCTTTGTCTTACTAATTTTCACATCTCTACCCAAGGATTTCCGATGGGATTTAGGTCGGGTGACTGCGCTGGCCACTACTTCAACCGAAATCTCTTAGGTCTAATGTAATTTCTGACTAGGTACGAGGTGCCATTCGGGTGGTTGTCATGCAAGGAAGTCCTAATACTTTCGGGCGTATGGAAGCATAGTATTATCCAATATTTCTAGATAGGACTTACTATCCATAATGCCTTTGATTCAGATTATAAAACCAACGACTTTTCCAAATATACACCCCTACATCATCACACTACCATTACCGTGTTTAATTGTAGGATGGATTCACTCTGGATGGTATTCTTCGCCTATCCGTCTTCTTACATACTTCCTGCCATCACTGCGGAACAAGTTGAACTTTGATTCTTCCGACCACAACTCATTCGACCAATCTGCTGGACTCCAGTTCAAATGTTCTTTTGCAGACTGTGTTCGGGCACGCCGACATTTTAAAGAAATGTATGGCTTTTTTGTGAGGACGCTTTTTTATGGTGGACACTCTAATGAGAAGTTCATATTTTTGCCCAATTTCTTTTTAAATATCAACAGCGGTCATTTCTTCTGTTTTGTTTCGGGACAGTCTATGAATGTATCAATCCAATCTTGCTGTCGTTTTGCTTGGTTGTCCAGATCAAGAGCGGACTTTATAATCATTAGTCTCTTTAGAAAGATGGACAGTCTTGTAGACGGCTGTTTTAGAGCCTCCAACTACATTTGAAATAGCATTATATGACCATTTCAGCCTATTAAGTTGATCGATCCTCGTTCTGGTTTCTGGTCTTAAGTTTTTCTCTCTTACCCATCACAACTATTAAGTAACTTCAAAATTGTAACAGCGTGCAATTTACTCTACCTTTATGTTAGTCAATAAAGCAAATAAAAAAAAAATGAAATTTTGCAAATCATTCTTAAATTATGTGGCGACGTAAATTACGCAAAATAAAGTTTATTTTTAATTTAAAATTAATATGTTGAATGTTACGCTTTAAAGTTGTTTACCATATTAAAGCTCGAGAAATATTCGTTATTTTGATATACATTTTAATTCACAATTTACAAGTTGAATATATAAAAACAATTTCATTTTACCATTATTATACTAGCGTTCTTAAAGTAGATGGTACCACCGTATATACTTCATCTTCTGAGGTTACTTAGTAATGTCCAGAGTAATGGTCAACAAGTAATAGGTCTATAATCGCTGACTTCCTTTCTGATTTTCTTTGTCCTTTTGTATCAGCACTGTCCTTCCTTTTGTCATTCATGTTGGCGTTCTATTTTCTTTGCAGTCAGTAAAAAGCGGTCGGATATGGCTGTGTATACTTGGGAGATTGAGGACCTGGAAGCCCTGAGTACCATCTGGTCCTAGGGTTTTCCAGTTTGGTATTTTCTTGGTCATTTTTACTTTATTATCCGTAATTGTTATGTTTTCTCATATCATCCCGTCCTCCATTTCTGTTTTAAATTCCCGCCATCAGTCAGCTTTTGTATTACGTGGGAATTCTTTGCTCTAGATTTTATAAATGCTTCATAAAGTGTCCTTCATTTATTATATGAAAAATTAAACAAAGTCAAAAGTATTTTGTTGTCCTTTCTAGCATCTGGTGTTTCCATTAATGGGCAATATTTCTTGTAAAAGAAATAAATACTTCTTAAATTTTTATGTATAAAACAACACAAAAATCAGAGTAATTGACTGTTATTTTCAGCATTATGCTAGGTCACCTGTAGGCAAATATTGTTTATAGATTATTCTTAAAGTGTCCTTCAATTTTTATCTGAAAAGCAACAAAAATACGAAGGTCCTTGCTTGCCGTTTTAAGCATCTGGTGACACCTTCGATGCATGTCTGTGACTAGGTAACCTTTCTTCTCCTCCAGGTCATATGTAGGACCCTCCACATTCGATGGAGTAGCTTCCAGCAGTTCTTATAGACACAGTAAACCACTCAACTATACTGTGCTAAACGTCACCATCTTCATCACTTTTCCCATTTCACTGATGCTCGGCTCCTTCAGATTCCATTGCACTGTTGGTTCTGGCAGTATAAGCAGTACCTTGTCTGAACCCAGCAGCTGGTCCGTCTTGATGTCGCTATAAGTGCACATGAAGGGGTTGTTGAGAGGGTTTGGGGAAACAGATTAAGTAGTCCCCTCCTCTTCTCTAAATATGGAAGTTAGCCAGGAAAGCCGCTGTCTACCTTGTCCTCTCTCTACATTTCTTTCAGCGTCTCCATCTGGTCAGAATGAGGAACCCCTCCCTGAAGACCACCAGAACATATGTAAGACCAGTCTCTTCAACACACCCTCTATACGTCCTTGAACTATTTTCTGATCACAAGATTTCAATCGGTAGGGAGGGGCATAATCGATAAAATTGACCCTGGAATGCGACTTTATTGTCCAGAGAAGGATGAAAGACAAAAGTTGACTTGGATCAGTTTTAATTCTAAAATTCTGCCTTAATAAACGTAATTAAGACTAAGGAAAGTAAATTAAATGTTCTTTTAATTTTTTTTTTATTTTTGATGTAATCAGTAATGGATGCGTTCTTTCCTCCCGGTTTATTATTCTTATTATTTTATGAAGAGGTCATAGGATGTGTGACGAAAGATTTCCAGACAGAGAACATGAAATAAAAAGAATTTTGTATGATTTATTCGATTCTGAAAAGTCCTGTGAACGGATTTAGTTGACAGACACTGAAAGAAGTTTCGTCGGACACAGCGTGTGCGTGTGAACGAGCGCATGTCCGTCCGATGAAATACGCTGTCACGTAGTTAGTGGGTGTGAGAGTTGAAGAGATGAGAGAAATTATAACAACGTGGAGAGAAGAATGGCATGGTTAAAAAGTGTGTTGAAGTAAGAGAGAGAGAGAGTGTGTGTGTTTGTGTTTGTGTGTGTGTTTGTGTTTGTGTGTGTGTTTGTGAGAGAGAGAGAAAGAGAGAGAGAGAGAGAGAAAGAGAGAGAGAGAGAGAGAGAGAGAGAGAGAGAGAGAGAGAGAGAGAGAGAAATATAAAATACTTAGCAGAGGGAAAATTTAAACATCATATAATGGTAAGAAACTGTCAAGAAAGCTGAAAAGCAGAGGGTCTTCAGAGAATAAAAACTCAATTCGGGTAAGTGTTTCGGCCCTTGACTTATTGATGGTGGTGATGGTAAGGAAATGGAGTAGGCAATGATGTAAAGAGAAGCACAGGGTGAAATCACCAGAACAAGCCCATTAAGAGTAACGAGGAATGGAAAATAAGAGCCACAGAGTATAGAGTGAGTAATTACAAAAGATAAAAGAACGTGTTCAAGATAGAATAGAAAAGGAAGATGAGAGACAACATAAAAAACAAAGAACTGTAAACATTTGGTTGAAAATTATAACATTGGTGACATAAATATTCTTTTCTACTCTAGGCACAAGGCCCGAAATTTTGGGGGAGAGGGCCCGTCGATTAGATCGATCCCAGGACGCAACTGGTACTTAACTTATCGACCCCGAAAGGATGAAAGGCAAAGTCGACCTCGGCGAAATTTGAACTCAGAACGAGGGTGACAAATATTCTCTGAAATCATTGTGGAAGCTCTTCGATTTCTAAATGAGGATCTGAACTGCTGAAAGAACGGGTAAGTTATGTTCCCTTTCAAAAGAACTGAAAGTTTATTTTTAATGCAAAAAATGCAGAATTGAACACTTTTCGTAAAAAAGTTTAGGCTATAGAATTGTTCCTTTTCGTTTGCTTCGTTTGGGGCGAAGATAAGTACTCCTAAAAAATAGGGTCCTTATTTCTTCAAGGACAAACTTATCACACAATTTCTACACTCGACCCCGAAAACCTAAGCCCACATTACAGTCAATTATATTTAATTAACACTAATGAAGCATTGCAACAGCAGATGACAGCTCTACAAAATTCTCAATGTTTAGCTAACATAATGAATATCATTCAAAATGTTATAATTCTTATGATTAGATATATAAAGACATGCGTTCTGTGTCAGGAGGATCGACTGAAGGAGCTCGTCCATAAGGACCCCTGCTTATACACTAGGGGGGTGGGGTGACTTTGCAGATATCGTCGGCCATCACCGTCACTTGATCGGAAAAGTCCAAAACCTCTGCGCATTGGTGCCATACGTTCTGAACGAAAGAGACAAACTCCAGCGCTCCTCAATCACCACCAGTTTGCTTGCTCGACACCAGACTACATGTGGACACAGGCGGAGATTTCCATATTGTATTATCACTGGTGATTAAATAAAGGGTGTCTTTACGTCGATATGCTTCAGAGCAAAGAATAGCCGAGTTCCGACAAACAAGCAAAACTTCGAACCAAACCAGAGCTGCATCTATACAATACAATGATCTGCGTTTGACGTGATTGGGAAGGAAAACTTCGAGGTGAAATGCTTGAAAATAATCACGGGTCAATGCAGAGCTTTATGTTCAGCAAATACATCAGTTCAGTGAAGCAATCAAGCTGAAACAACACAACCGCCCTCCCTCGTGTCGCTAATTTGACAAAAATGTTATTCAAGAGCTCGCTTGGACAGTTCTACCAGACCTATTCTCCCGATGTAGCACCTTCAGTATATTTCCTTTTCCAGATTATTTTCTTTTTCAGTCGCTCTCCAGTCTGCGAAGCATTTCATTTAATAACAACAGACAATGTAGATCGATGAATTCTTTGAGTCTAGTACTTGATCATCTCTACTGTCGGAGCATTGACAAGCTGGTGGCATATTGGCAAGAAATTGTGAACAATAAGGGAGAATATATAAGGTTTTTTTTACACTCCTCATATTTTTCAAAATTAAGATAAACAAAGTTCTTTTTAATCTAAAAGCCCGTCTTCCAAAATCAACTTGTCCGTGACGACAAATGCTCCTCCAGTAATGTTCTGACCTCAGCTGGAGCAATGTCAGGCGAATATGGGGGGGGGGGGCATCGTTTCCCATTCAAAATGCTCTAGCCTTTGGAATGTCATCCTTGCTGTATGTGGCCGGGTGTTATCCTGATGGAAGAACACCTTCCGTCTTGAAACCAAAGATAGTCGTTTTACTTTTAGCGATGAATGGTTGAATGACCAAATAAACACACGCACTATACATATTATTCTTCATTCTTTTATTATTGTTCTTATTTTATCTAATGTCCATTGTCTGAAAATCTTTTGTCCCACATGAATAGAAGAATCACTGAAGAGGTCACAGATGTGTGAAGAAAGCTTTCCAGACAGTGGACATAATATAAAATAAGAACAATAAGAAACAAGTTCTATATTTAAGAAATGAGGAATTATGTACATGATTTACATTCGACGGATATTTGTCCTCATCTTGTTTGCTGTTAACACAACATTTCAGCTGATATACCGTCCAGCCTTCATCAACATGGGCTCTCATTCATAAGGTATTTTTCGATGTTATTATTATTATTATTATTCAGATCACTGCTTGGAATCAAACTCAGATCTTGGGGTTAGTAGCCCTCGCTTTTAACCACTAAGCCATATACCCGTGGGCAATTATAAAGTGAATTTTAGGACTTATAAATCTAATATTCTCCTATCGTAAGCTTCCGAGTTCGATTCCAAGCAGTGACCTGAATAATAATAATAATAATAATAATAATAATAATAATAATAATAATAATAATAATAATAATAATGATAATAATAATAATAATAATAACACCGGGGAAGTTTAACATGTGAGTACGATAAATCACTGCTCCGAAACTTATCCAAAAACATCGGAAATAAAGACATCGCATGGAGCCCAAATATAGCTGACAAAGGGTTGGACTATATCCGAGTAAGTAATACTCATTGAAATTTATTCCTATTTTTCCAAATATAATGATGTATTTTAACTTGATACCTCCACTACCCGAACAGCGATCGTAAACACACGTGTTACATCAAAATACAGACCATCCCCAAACCCAAACACCATATACAAAAAATAGCTGACAAAGGGTTGGACTATATCCGAGTAAGTAATACTCATTGAAATTTATCTCTATTTTTCCAAATATAATGATGTATTTTAACTTGATACCTCCACTACCCGCACAGCGATCGTAAACACACGTGTTACATCAAAATCAGACCATCTTCGAACCCCAAAACACCATGTACAAAAAAATTACAAACATATTAAATAACACCGGTATTATTTCACCCAAGAATAACAACCGAGAAGTACGTACTGTAAGCTTGTTAAGAAAAAAATACGAAGATATGAACGTGCAAAACAATCTGACAACAGAAATAAACGAACCGGTACCCTACGAAAACGACGACCGTCAAAATAAAGGGCCGGACGTTGTTCCTCATGTCCCGCAAACAAAACCAAAACGGCATAAATGGACACGTGAGGAACACATTTCGATCCTACACGCCTATTTCACAGCAGTACTCTACCCAAAAAACGAAAACGCAACAACACATACATATAAAACATGGAAGAAAAATAATGTAAATATAGACCTCGATAAAACAATGAACCCTAACAAACTAGCTAACATAAGAAGATATATTCTAAAAGCAAAAAAAATATCAGAAATAGAAATAGAACAATTGAAAGAAAAAATACATCAGGAAAATCTAGATAGTAGTCACACAGCAATGCCAAATAATAATATAAACACTGAGATAGCAAAACACGAGGACAAACGTAACATGCCCGACAAAAACGAAGTAAACAAAAAACAACAAACCCAGACCGTAGAGATGTATAATAGTGTACAAAAAGCACCAATCCAGAACACCACAGACAAACATATGAATGAAAAGGAAGGCAAAACAAATATAAAGCCTGGAAATAACGAAGGGAAACCTAATAATTACGATACTATGAAAATGAAAATAACCGAAGAACTGAAAACCACAGATCTTAGAATGGACCACAGATTATATCTCCCAAAAATCAAAATAGACAATAAAACAACATCAATAATAAATAGCATAAACCTGGCCGTCACGGAACTAACAACCACAGAAACAACAGGCAATATCACTGAGCTAAATGACATGATATATGCGGCAGCCACTGCAGCCACAAAAGAAGCAGGATACTCACTCAAACCCATCCGAACAGGAGTTCTACCACCCAAACAGACCTTGTGGATAAATAACATCCAGAACAAAATTAAAAAAAAGAGAAAAGATTTATCGATTCTCAACGAAATTAGTAAACAATCAACACTACTAAGTAACAAAAAGAAAACAAAAATACTGTACAAATACAGCATTACAGAAAAAGACTTACCTGAGGCAAAAGAAAAACTAAAGCAAGACATCCTTGCCAAAGCACAGAGGAACCGCCGGTATGAGAAACGCCAACGTTTCTTTGAACAAAACAAACAGTTCAAATCCAACCCCAAAAAACTCTACCAAGAACTGGGTAAAAATAAAATAGACATTACTTCAGCACCAACAGCAGAAGAACTAGAGAAATTCTGGAAACAAATATGGTCGGTGAAGCAACAACCCCAAAAAAGGACCATTAAAACAACGAACTTAGCACCTGAGCAACTCTGGGCCCCTATAACAACTGAAGAGGTCACCCAGACACTGCAAAGACTAAGCAACTGGAAAGCACCTGGACACGACAAGATCCCCAATTTCTGGTTAAAACACCTGCCAGCAATACATAAAAAGCTGGCAGAAAACTTTAACAACATAATAGCAGATCCAGAAACAATGCCTGAATGGCTCACAAAAGGGAAAACCATCTTAATCCCCAAATCCACGGAAACGGAGAAACCACAAAACTATAGACCTATAACCTGTCTCCTTACGATCTACAAAGCCTTTACTGCAATAATATCGCAGAGAGTGAGTAAACACCTGGAAAATAACAACCTGTTTCCAGAAGAGCAGAAGGGATGCTGCAAGGGCTCATACGGCTGTAAAGATCAATTATTGATCAATAAAGCCATAACTGAAGACAGTCGCAGAAAGAAGAAAGGCCTCAGTATGGCCTGGGTGGACTACCAAAAGGCTTTCGACAGTGTTCCCCACACGTGGATTCTGGAAACACTAGCCATAAACAAGGTGGCACCAATTATCATAAAATACATAGAGCACTCAATGAACAAATGGCAGACAGTGCTACAGCTCCAAACAAAAGAGGGACTTGTGAAAACGAAAGCCATCCCCATTAGAAGAGGAATATTCCAGGGAGACACGCTCTCTCCACTCCTGTTCTGCCTGGCACTCACACCTTTAACAGAATTGCTAAATAGAACTGGATGCGGTTACAAATGCTATGGAAAAACAGTCAGCCACCTTCTATATATGGATGACCTAAAATTATATGCAAAAAACGACAAAGAGCTAGAAACACTACTACAGACAGAACACGGCTTTACCAAGGAAATAGAAATGAAATTCGGATTAGAAAAATGTGCCAAAGCAACCCTGAAAAGAGGAAAATTAGTTAAAAGTAGCAATATAACACTAGATAAAGCCAATGAAATAAGAGAACTAGACGAAAGCCAACCATATAAGTATTTAGGAGTCAATGAACTAGATAGGATACAACATACACAAATGAAAGAAAAAATAAAGAAAGAGTACTACAGACGAGTTAGATCAATACTAAAAACAGAGCTCAATGCTAAAAACAAGATAATGGGTATCAACACTTTAGCTGTCCCAGTTATAAGCTACAGCTACAACATCCTTAACTGGACACTAAACGAACTATGTAAAATAGACAGGAAAACAAGAAAAATAATGACAGGATATAGGATGCACCACCCAAAATCTGACATAGAAAGGCTATATATACAACGCACAGAAGGTGGCAGGGGTCTTATACAGCTAGAAAACTATTATAAAATAACCACCATAGGACTGCAAAAATACCTACTCCAGAAGCAAGGGAAACTAATACAAATAGCCACAAAACACGAGCAAAACAAAAAACTGTTTTCAGTATTTAAGGAAGCTGACAAATACAAACAAGAAATCAATCTACCTAACAAATACGAAGAAGAAGAAGAAGAAACAACAAAAGCTATAAAACAAATGAAATCCAAACTAAAACTAGAACAGCAACGGACCATGATAAAACGATGGCAAGAAAAGCCCCTACATGGTAAATACTGGGCTAAACTAAATGCGAAAGAAATAGACAGAGAAAAATCCCAGCAATGGCTGAGAAGCTCAGGACTCAAAGCAGAGACTGAAGGATTTTTAATTGCTGCACAAGACCAAAGCCTCCCCACCAGAAATTACCAAAAACACATAATGAAAAGAAATATAACAAGTAACTGTAGAATATGTGGAGATCGACAAGAAACAATAAATCATATTATCTCTGGCTGCCCAGTCCTGGCTAAGAAGGAATATATTCACAGACACGACAGAGCTGGGACCTATATACACTGGAAGCTATGCCAACATTATGGAATAGCAACAGAAAAAAGATGGTATAAACACACGCCAGAAAAGGTCACAGAAAACGAGAAAGCAACCATACTCTGGGATATGCCAATACACACAGATAGAGAAATTAAGGCAAATAGACCAGATATAGTTGTCAAAGATCATGAAGGAAAAAAATGCCTTCTAATTGATGTTTCAATACCAGCAGATGACAACGTTTCTCTAAAAGAAATGGAAAAACTTTCAAAATACAAAGACCTGGAAATAGAGATAACTCGAATGTGGAATCTAAAAACAGAAACAATTCCTATCATAGTAGGTGCCTTAGGTATAATAAAAAAATATTCAGACAAATACATAACAAAAACACCAGGACTTACAAATATATATAACATACAGAAAATTGCACTACTGGGTACTGCACACATTCTACGCAAAACACTTTCAATACAGTAAACATAAGAGCACCACAGCAAACCACAGCACATACCCAAGGCGCACAGAGCTGCGCTCGGTAGTGAAGTGAAAGCATGTTATAAAAATAAAACTACTGAATAATAATAATAATAATAATAATAATAATAATAATAATAATAATAATAATAATAACATCGAGAAATACCTTAGGAATGAGAACCCAGGTTCGAAATTTCCCCAAGACACCTGATGACGGCTGGAGGGTTTATCCTCCGAAACGTTGTGTTAACAACAAACAAGATGAGGACGAATATCCCTCAAATGTAAATGATAAACAATTGAAGAACGAATATATAGTGTGTATGTGTGTGTTTATTTGGCAAGAAAGAAAAAAAAAAACAAATGACCATTGCGAAATATAACAATATCTGTTTCAACACATGATTTCACATCAGGAATCTCGCAAACCTAACTCATAAACATTTGTACAGAGTTTTCGAGATAAATTTGACAATTTGCATAAACGGAAAATAAAATAAAAGTATTTGAAAAAATTTGTTAAATATCAACCAGACTATGGTTGGGAGAGAACAATTTAGTCAAAGTAGTTATTGTCAGCCTTGTCCATAGCCTAGCCTTGGTGTCGCACGCACTATACATACTGACCCATGGGATTATAATAGGGGAAATTAGAAGACCAGAAAGTGGGGCTGGTGAAATCGTAGACATCCTTCGACAACCCCTCCAGGCTCTTTCCAGGGATATAGCAAGGAACCGAATCCTTTTCTCTTCCTTCCTTTTCTCTCTTTTTCCCATTTCCTTCTTTTTTTTCTCTCGCTATCTCCTACATCTAGGGAGTCTCCAGGGCATTTCAGAAAATCTACTTCCTGTCAGGCTTGCTGAATTTGGTCCTATTGTTAGTGGAGTGTAGTCCTCACCTAGATGGACACTGGACCAGGCTTGCCGAATCTGGTAATATTGTGAGTGGAGTGTAGTCCTCACCTAGATCGACATTGAACCAGGATTGCCCAATCTGGTACTATTGTGAGTGAAGTGTAGTCCTCACCTAGATCGACATTGAACCAGGATTGCCCAATCTGGTACTATTGTGAGTGGTGTGTAGTCCTCACCTAGATGGACATTGGACCAGGCTTGCTGAAAATGGTACTATAGTACCAAATTTGGTAGTTTTGGTGTGCCGTAATTCTTTTGGTACTACGCTGCAATAATTTGGTATTCTTTTCATTTTTCTCCCCATTATGTAAAAAAATAAGTTTGTAGCGTATGTAAGTGAACAATGTAACAATAAGGACATCAAATTACTATTTGACTAACTATTTTATATCAAAATATATTATTTTATGACATTTTATAACGATGCAATTAATTGGTAGCAAGGTGATATAGAACATGTTCAATGTGTGTATCGTACGGACCATCCAATATCGCCGGCTTGCTGCCTCTAATGACAGTCATTAGTGACAAGTGCTTCCTTACTGTTTTTATCAATTACGAGGGATTTATAACTCTCATGATGAACAAGAATATGAAAGATAAACGCAGTGAGGAAATTGACTTAGATTTAACTCTGCCAAAGAAAAGAATTAAACAAAATAATCGAACAAACTTTTATTAGATTCGCAATTTCCATCATTGTTAGAACCAAGTAAAACAAATATCGAAAGAGCATACTGTAAATGTTGTCGTTGTGAAATTGAAGGCAGTGTAACTCATCTGGAGAGGCACGGAAAAACAGATAAACATATTGAAAATGTTAATTCAGAAAATAAAAGTGGAAGCCTGAGTAACTTTTTGCAGCTTACAACTTTTTCTGTTCATACTACGAATGCAGCAACTGCGGAGCTTAAGCTTTGTTCTTTCATTGCAGAACGTAACTTACCAGTGAGACTTATGGATCATTTACCTGGACCAATTCAGAATGCATGTCCTGATTCCAAAATAACTAAAGATATTAAATGTGTCAGAACCGAAGCCACTCAAATAAATAAAAATATTTTAGGTCCTCATTAAACAGTTCAAACAGTGCAAGTTTTCTTTAATTGTTGATGAAATTACTGATGTAATTACAAAAAAAAAAAAACAGCGTGTTCTGTTAGCTTGATTTTATAATTGTAGCACTCGAAAAATTACTGATAGTTATTTAATTCTTCTGGAATCTTTTCTTCTATTGAAAAGTTCTTCACCTTAGATGATATTCCTTTTGAAATTCTGATAGGATTTGCCAGTGACAATGCTAGTGTAATGATGGGACAGAAGGGAGGTGGGCAGGCATCACTGCAGAACAAAGTCCCCTCTCTCTTTATTCAGGGTTGTGCTTGTCACTCTATGCATATCTGTGCATCAAAGACATGTTCAGAATTACCTTCATATTTAGGAGAACTTGCTAGAAGCATATATTCATTCCTCGCAAATAGCCCAAAGGGACTACAGGAATATGAAGAATTCCAGGCATTTATTCAAACAAATCCTCATCAATTATTACATATAAGTTGTACAAAGTAGCTATCTTTAGAACAAGTTGTCAAAGAAATACTAGACCAGTGGCCTGCTCTAATGTTATTCCTTACGACTGTTTTTATTGAAGATAACAACAGTGTAGCTTCAAATGTGCTGAACTCATTGACAAATCCAATCAGAGAGATGTATTATGCATTTTTAGCATATATCTTGCTAGATATTATCAAGTTGAACTTCCAATCAGAAAGCTATAGGATGCACAAATTGCACAAATCTATTACATGTATTGTTAAGGGAATACTTGGCAATTTCATTAAAAACAAATTGGGAAAAATAAAGAGGTATATGAAATTAACATCAATGAACCATCAGTGTATCTTCTCATAACTGAAATTTACAGAGGAGCAAAAGTTGAAGGCATCTACATAAAGAAAGCTTCATCATGTGAAAACATTAACTTTTTATGTACACCTTGGGAAGGAATTTTTTCACCACTTCCTTGCACATGGTTTCTTTTGCAATCTGAAGCTTCTTGAGGCATTTGACCCAGTTAGTATTCATGATTGCAATGGTCCAAGTTCAATTGTTCCTCTGGCATGCAAATTTCCAAATATTGTACAGGAGAATCAGATTGAAGCTCTTAATAAAGAATGGAGAGAACTTAAACCTCCAGATAACAATGACATGGCTGAAGCTACCAAACTAGATTATTGGTATACAATTTCTAAGGAAAAATGTGGAGATGAAGCTGGTTATCCAGTCTTATCATGCTTTATGTTTCAGTTCCTACCATTACCACATTCTTCAGCTGCAGCTGAGAGAATGTTTTCAGTCCTGAATAACATAAAAGTCAAGAATAGGTTTAAACTGCTTACCCAAACAATCAATGCTCTACTACATTCAAAATGTCTTCTTCATGATGTAAACTGCACAGCTTGGTAATCTGATGCAGAGCTCTGTGCTAAATTAAGAGGTCAAGGACACTAGTACAATAAGGAACCTCACCTTATTGACAGTCCAACCTTCTAATCACAAAGTAAGTACAGTAAATATGTGTAGGTCGCTTTAAAATAAAGCCCTGTATATTATAAATAATATATATTATGAATTTCAGTTGATTTATTGGCGAAATATTACAAATTAAAATTTTGGTACATTTTGATAAAAATTTGGTACTTTTATTTTGCTAAATCTGCTACTTTCAAAAATCTGCTTCCCATATGTGCTTAGTGTTTATTATTCCTGCATGTCTTCCACATACAAACATTACTTACTCTTTTAGTCCCCCTCTGATATCTCCACACCTCTTGCATATCCATCGCTTATACTCAACTCACCGTAAGGAATTTACACAATCTCATCCAACCCTGCACATGTCTTAGATCCAATCCAATCCAATCAGTTTTTGTCTATTTCAAGAAATTATTTTCCAGACATTCCAAATGATCAATTATTATTTACTTGATCAAATCAAAATTTAATACATTTTTAAAATATAATTATTTTTATACGAGAACATTCTAAATTCAGCATTTTCTACTTCACATTTCTAAATGTTTCATTTTGAAAATATAAACTTGAATCTTAGATTTAAATGAAAACCTATCAGTGTTTTCTCCTTGTTGAAACATACCAAGTTCATTAAGTTGTCCAAAAAAATATCTGACAAATAGAATAGTTTTGATAATCCTTTTTACTATAGGCACAAGGCCTCAAAATTTTGGGGAAGGAAGGGGCCAGTCGATTAGTTCGACACCAGTATGCGACTGATACTTAATTTATCGACCCCAAAGGGATGAAAGGAAAAGTCAACCTTGGCAGAATTTGAACTCAGAACATAAAGACAGACGAAATACCGCTAACATTTCTGCCAGCTCGCCGACTTTGATAATTTTGATAATGTGAAATAAATTAGACAAATCTGAATTTTGTCCCAACAAGAATATTATGACTTCATTTTGGTTTTTCTAATTCTAACAATTGATCCAAAGCTCATCCAATTGAAAGCAATCACACTTCTGTTCCCAATAAAACTTTGATGAAATTTGATTCCATTTTGCTAAGAAAGTGGCAACTATTAAATGCATGACTTTTAATGAATTTAATTTTTTTTACTGCGTTTTGTAACACTGCATTCAGATCTGCATAAATCATGAAATGAATGAAAGAAATAGGATTTTTACCTTAAAGATTTAACTGGAACCCTAATTGCCCTCCCTGTCATAACTGCTGCACCTTTATTATTTGCTCCAATACAGTCACACCCTCCAAGGTCTATTTCTCTGAAATAATTGGTTACTTTTTGAAACATAATTTCCATCTAACAATTGACATGTTCTTGGAGCCATTGGTGTAGGTAATAGAGGAGCAAAAGGACTGAGCCAATCTTCCAAACACCTTTTTCAATAATTTTCTTTAAGCCTTTAGTTCATTTGTGCGAAAAAAGTTGAATCTCATTTTTATGTTAATTGGATGGAAGAACCTTCTGGGGTCATTACTTTATCTGACCAAGCTGGCAGAATCGTTAGCATGCTGGACGGAATGGTTGGTGATATTTTGTCCATTGCTACGTTCTGAGTTCAAATTCCACCAAAGTCAACTTTGCCTTTCATCATTTCGGGGTCAATAAATTAAGTACCAGTTGCATACTGGGAGTCGATGTGATCGATTACACCCCTCCTCACAAAAATCCAGGCCTTGTGCCCATGTTTTGGAGCTGTCTGCTCAGTCTCCTGTGATGTGTTTGTGACCGCTGACACCTGCAGAACCAAAACAAACCCTTAAGTCTCTCGACACTGCACAATCCAATGGAGTTTCATCTTTTTCACATCACTCCTATATCAGTAATTATGATTCGTACACAATTACATTGTTATTGAAATGTGAAATTAATTCATGTAGAATACAATTACATATATTATAATGAAATATTCCACGTAAGATAAAGGAGTTTTTAATTATTTGGTGCATGTGATTTTCAAAATTTTGTTCATGCCTCTCGCTCCTGACCCCTAAATTTAGAAGCAGGCTACACTTCTGCATGGACCCTATTCTGTATTAGTAGACTTTGTAATTTTAGTCATTTCATCTAACAGCATATTATAGGGGTCTTTTAAATCTTCCAGTAATTTGTTCCAATTAATCATTAGTTTCTGAAATGAAATTACTTTCAATATTATTTAACAAATGAACTTTAATTAATCTGCATATTTTTCCATGAACAATTTCTACTTCTTCACCAATGCTGCATGTTTTTTTCTCTTGCAATTACATTAACAGCTTCAAAAGATGTCCTTAAGTATTTCACCCTTTCTATTATGTGAATAGGGTTCTCAAGAGATTATGTCTGTGCACTAAAAATTCTAATATCCCTTCAAAACAATTCTATTTGCTTTCTGCTATAGAAGGAAAGTCTTAAAGTCTTAAACTATTTCTAATTTTTGTAGGCTTCATACTTTAAGACACCAGACAATCGTCACAAATGAAACAAACAGGTAGTTTTTCAATATGTTCAAAGTAAAAGTAAATCTACAATAGCTACCTGCTTTTGATTTGAAACTCTGTTGTACTCAGAGAATTACTTACCTGTGAATTCATGACACTCCTTGAGGTTTGTGACTCTCTTCAGCTCTATCATCAGTATTTTCTGTGGTTTCATGCTTTGATAAATTCAACCACTTATCTATGGCCAACATTTTATTATTACATATTAAATTTAAAACAAAAAATATTCCAATTAATTCATATCAACAGTAACTTATGGTTTCTTTCAACTTTTTCAGGAAGACAAATCAAGTTTATTATTTTGTTGTCCAGCCATGACATAGAAAACAGACATCAAATGATCTTGTATTTACATCGTACATGTGCAAACATAATTTCACTTCCAGTTATTGTAGCTAAAAATCACTGAGATAGTGTGCTATTTATTTAGAATAATTTTCTATAATGTTTGATACAAAATTATTTGTTTTAATACTAAAAATTCTTAAAAGTAATTCTTTATCAATTTCTGAATAAAGATTTTTCGTCTAATTCAAATAATTTTGATTTAATCTCAAAACCGATTTGTTCATTCCTATCACAAAAAAACTACAATAACAAGTCTTCCCGTCTTGTTTCACTTAATTTTTCAGAAGTGAGTTTCCTCTCACATAATTTTATTGCCAAAGGAAGTCCTTCTCGGAAGTTTTTTTTTTTTCTTTTGATTAAAATTTCATTTGAGTAAAAATCTTGAAAATTTCGCTGCAAATTAAAATGCGAAAAAGTAGTATGAAGTATTGTTGGGAAAAAGGGTTCGTTTCTGAAGTTATTTGAAAAGAAGGGGTCACTGAGGATTCTTCACAATCAGTAAAGACTCCCTTTCGTTATGAATGACCATGGGATTGCACCTAGAAAGTTACCTTCCTAGGCACAAGTCCGGGCAGTGTTGTTTATGGAAAACCAGCAGTCGCCCATGCATACCAGCCTGCCCTCTCCTTGCCACAAATGTTATCCAAGAGACATCACAACTCATTTCTATAGCTGAGTGAACTGGAGCAATGTGAAGTAAGGTGTCTTGCTCACGAACACAACGCACAATCTGGTCCAGGAATCAAACTCCCTACCTCATGATTGTAAGCCCCTTTTAAAATTTTGGGATTTATTTTTAAGTGTATAATCACAAAGTTTCATTCTTTCATTAAAAAAAAAAACTGCAAAAACCAGTAAGTATTAATCCTAAATTTAAGAGATAGAATTGAAATAATTCTTAATTGCATTTAAAATCCCCTGAATTCTTGTGCAACGACCCCCATTTTGGAAAGTTCTGGCCTAAACCACAACAAGACAAGGTGAGATATCCCTAGATACATCATATACTATATAGAAATACTATCTCTATATGATGTATTAAGAGAAAAGACGTCGACACACACACACACACACACACACACACACACACACACACACACACACACACACACACACACACACACACACACACACATATATATATATATAGCAGACATTCTACTCTAGGCTATAAATGAAGGGAGATAACTATGAATATACCGGATGATATTAAAACTGTTTTATAACAATAGAAGTGTTTAGGGAGGTGCTTAGACATACAACAGCAGCAACAACAACAACAACAACAACAACAAATGAACAGTTTATCTTCAAAATTTATCTGTATTTCAAAGGGAGCCAAACCAGTAAAACGGTCTCTATGTAGTAGATATATATGCTAGAAGTAGAAGCCAAGTTGACCACAGTACATACCTTATCACCTGAAAGAAGAATACACAGGACAATGAGTTACTGGCTCCTCTACATTAAGAATAAAGTTAGGGTGGTTATGGCTGGAATGCATTTGATCATAAATCTCTGACCTGGGACTAAACAACAACATTTACGTAGAAATTCCCTCTAATAGGCATCCGAGGGCATCAAAGCACTCAACAGTTTCAAGGGCTTCTCTGAGTATTTTGAATGTACATTCCTCTGGATTACAATGTGTATACCATTTGAGGAGCATCTGGAAGCTCTGTTCTATTGTGTCGAAGGGAAAGTCATGCTTGATAATTTCTATCTCAATAAATTTCACTCCTAAGAACACACCTGCCAAAGATACAAGAAGAAAAAATAATTGCAACGAGATTAACAATAATATGAAAGATATGAACCTCAGGTTTTAATAAATATAACAAAGAAACTACATCAATAGAGAAATGTTTAAAAAAAATAGTAAAGAAAAATGAATAAGATAAGACAGTGTTCTCTTTTTCTAAGAATGTTGATTAGAAAATAACAAAGTTGAAATAAGGTATAAAGATAATCATCATCATTTAGCGCCTGCTTTCCAGGCCCGCATGGGTCAGACAGTTTAATTGAAACTGGTAAACCAGTTCCAGTTTTATTTGGCATGGTTTTTACAGTTGAATGCCCTTCATAATGCCAACCACTCCAAGGGTGTAATAAGTACTGGCACATGTGCTAGTTACGTGACACAAAGATCAATCATATTACTTGGCTTGAGAGGTCTTCTCAAACATGGCATATTGCCAAAGGTATCCATCACTTATTATTGCCACTGTGAGGCCCAATGTTTGAAGATCATGCTTCACCACATCATGCCATGTCTTCTTGGGTCAACTCCATCCACAGGTTTCCTCCACATTTAGAAACAGGCACTTCTTTACATCGGCTCCCATCATCCATATGCAGCACATAACCATAGCAGTGCATTCGTCTCTCTTGCACATCAGATCTGATGCCTCTTACTCCCAACTTACACCACTCTGTTGTACATGCATACTGACATTGTGCATCCACCAAAGCATACTAGATTCATTTCTTTCAAGCCTACACATGTCTTCGGGAGTCACAGCCTGTGTTTCACTGCTGTGTAGTATGGCCGTTTGCACATAAGCATCATACAGTCTTCTTTTAACATGGATGGAGAGGCCTTTTGTTACCAACAGAGGTAGGAGCTCTCTGAACACTACCCAGTCTATTCTTATTCGAGCAGCTATATTTTCAGAGCACCCACCTCCACTGCTGACTTGGTCACCCAGATAACGGAAGCTATACACTACTTATAAGCATTTGCCCTGCCATTTGATGGAATCTATTTTCTGTACATTTTTAGAGTTTATTGAATCTGTGCGCATTCTACACACAAAATCTATTTTCCCTGTTAACCCTCCTCTGATATTGCTGCACCTCTTATGTGTCCATAGCTAACATTGGGTACATCCTATGGAGTTTCTACATATGCTTTTTCTACAGATCTAGCAGGGTCATCTACATAAAGGGCCTTGTGATTTGTCTGTGTTCCTTCTTACTAAGACTTTCATTTTTGCTAGATTAACTCTAAGGCTCCTTGATTCTATACCTTGCTTCCACACCTGAAATTTCTTTAGTTATGGAAATGATATGATTATAAGAACAAGGTCATCAACATAGAGGAGCTCCTAGGGGCAGCCTATCTTAAATTCCTCTGATATTACCTGGAGGACTATTATGAACAAATGGGGGCTGAGGACCAATCCTTAGTGAACTTCTACTTGTTCCCTCAATTCATCACTATACTCGTTGCCAACCCTCACCTTATTAACAGCATTCCTGTACATGGCTTGTACAACTATCACCAACCATTCCTCTATCCATGCCTTCCACATTGATCACCAGATAAGGGAGTGGGGAACCCTGTTGAAGGCTTTCTCCATCTCAGCAAAAGACAAGTATTGAGGTTTTTCTTTGGTTATGTATTTCTCTTGCAGTTCACCCTGACACAAAACCAAACTGCATCACATCTAGACTAACTCTCCCCCTAATTAGTTGGGCTACGATCCTCTCTATAACTATTATCACCTGATCCAGCAATTAGATACCTCTGTAATTATTTCTATCTAAGGCATCACTTTTGCTTTTCTAGCAGTTGTCCATGGTGCTGCTACACCAGTCATTGGGTATG
Source organism: Octopus bimaculoides (assembly GCF_046866305.1). Classification (NCBI taxonomy): domain Eukaryota; kingdom Metazoa; phylum Mollusca; class Cephalopoda; order Octopoda; family Octopodidae; genus Octopus; species Octopus bimaculoides. The sequence continues at coordinate 3,042,845 of NC_142957.1, read as the reverse complement.
GCTCCTTCATGAACCACCTGATTTACACTATGGGTGACTAGAGCATAACCCACACTGCCAGAATTTTTAAGCATCTCAGTGGTTATCCCTGATGGGCCAAGGTCTTTGCTGATCTTCATATCCTTCATGGCTTTAGCTACCATGTTACTACCTATTCGGATTGCTGGTCCTTCTGTTGGATCCACATTAGGCACACACTCCTCCTCCCATGCATTCTCTACATTTAGTAGCCTTTCATAGTGGCACTTCCAAGCTTCTATCTTTGCAGAGTCACTAACTGCAAGAGAATCAATGTCAATGCAAATACACTTCTCTCCAACAACACACCATTTTCCCCTGGCATACTGTCTTGTAAGACATTGGCAAACGTCTTCCTTTCTGCTTCCCTTCTGGCTAAGTATCCCTGCTTCTTAGCTTCCCTTCTTGCTGCCTGATATAACTCTTTGCTGCCACCATCCTTCCAGTCCTTCCAAGCCTGTTTCTAATAGCCCTGTAAACTAACTGTTCCACCACCATGTCACTTTAGACCTGGTTTGGACTTGGCATAAACTACAAATTTGGTCTGTGACTTGCAGTAAACTCTCTCATAGAAACCTGTAGTTATCTTCTATTTTGCAATGATGTAGCCCCTCCTCCTTCTCATCAAATGCTTTAGTTATGACATCTCTAAATCTCTGACTATTCAAAGAATCCTTAAGCTTCCATATCCTTCTTTTCCAAACTAGCTTGCTTCTTGGAATCCTTTGTGCCACCAACTTGAAGACACTAGTAAATAACCCATGCTGAGGGGTACAATCCCCTCCAGGGAAGGACTTTGCATTTATGAGCAACCATGATTACACCTTTCTAATGAGAATGTAGTCAATCTTGCTAGCATAGTCACCAGATTTATAGGTTTTCAGGTGACTAGCTGGCTTTCTGAAGTTGGTGTTTCAAATCAGTTGGTCATTTGTATCACAGAACACCAACAACCTTGTTCCTTTCTCACTTTGGGAACCAATTCCATGGCCCCTATGGACCCTATGGAAGACACCTGCTTGCTGCCCGACATGTTCATTGAAATCACCAGTTACAAAGGAAAGTAACTGACAATTATTGAGAAAATTTATGGTAAATAGATAGCAGGAAAAGTGTGTGTGTGTGTGTGTGTGTAGACAAAAGTGTTACTATTTGAGCCCCTGTTCTGTTTTCTTTGCTTTCTATTCCTGGGTGGGTACTCAGGTACTTCCAACATAAAGCCCTATCAAAAGCAACTATCATTAGACTTGGTGGCTAGATTCACAACCATGACCAATTAAGGCTGTAGATATTATCCAACCACCTAGTTCGCAGTCTAACCCTAAGTCTGCTGCCACTTGGCTCAACTTGATGAATCTATTTTGCAGTTCTTTCCTGCAACATTCTTATTTGATATCTGTAGAACCAGAGCTGTGGAGATTTAGTGGCCCAGCCTGGAGAAACTCCCAGATCTCTGAGCAGTGTGCATCCTTTTGAGTAACATTACTTCAGGGACCCTTTAGAAGATCTCCATTTCGGTTGCTTGGTATCATCACATGGCAATGCCTGAAATAGTGTGAGGCCTCTCCTCCTCTAATAAATACTTATAAAGTATCAACATTTAGAAACAGCTAGAAAGTGGAGTTTGAAATATGAGACAATACCAGTAATATTAGGTACACCTGGACTAATTAATATGCAAATGGACATGAATGCAGAATGATCTCAACTACACAAAGTACAAAAGATAATAGAGTCAGGTACACAGAACATACTTCTAGATTCATGACTCATCATAAGGATTTCTTTTACTGGATGAATGCCGCAATTTAGAGAGAAGTCGATAATGGAGAGCTTTTAAAGTAAAACTAGCAAAGAGAAGAGTTTCAGCTAGCAGAAAAGAAAACAGGAACCACAACCATCGACACCATACACATGCAGACACTTAAGTCCTGAAGGAATCACTGCATCCACCAACATCATCTGGGAAGTTATCGTATTTGATAAGCAAGCAGATAGACGGGGTTAATAAGGGTTCTATTTGGTGTACTCAGTGCACACCATAGGTGATGTAGTATTAGAGGCAAGTTGATGGAGAGGAAGGAGTCTGAAAGTAGCAGATATACAAGAATAGTTAGCTGACAATAGTTTTCTTTACCTAGCTGATATAATCATAAGTAGAGGAAGCTATTCTGAAAGTAAAGTAATTATAGAAACAATGAGGTGAACGATGTATGGGGGATTATTATGGTCAGTACACTGCTATCTATTCATCACAAGAGAGTTCACAACCATCAATTTACTGTAAAGAAAGTTCATCATGAGGAAAGTTGACTGGGAAGATATATCCATAATATCTCACTATTAATAGTTAAAAAATATTTTATTGAAGAATAAAAAAAAATCTGCAAATTGATAACTAAACTTATCCTGCAGGAAATTGACGACAGTGATAAAGATATGGAAAGGATGTGGAAGATGAAGTTTGGACCAAAAATTGAGAGAAAATCCCAAGAGGAAGGAAAATAGAGGTCAAACAGGACAAAGAACCAAACCAGCTGTTGGAGAAGTTGACTAACACATTCAAACATAGAAAAATGGGCATAAGATGAGGATGATGATAATGCACTAGTTTCAGGGAATCGATTTTACCCCAGTGTATGACTGGTACATTTTGTGTGATTCCCTAAAGGTATAACAAGTTGACCATGTCATAGATGATGTTTTCTCTTAATTTAGATAATAAATCATTTTCTATCAGCTGACTGAGAGGATATTATGTTGACCCCTGTGTCAGAGGTCAACAGTTCAAATCTAGTCCCAAGCACTGCTCTAGGTTTCTGGTAGAAACATCTCACTTTAGTACAGTTTACCTAGATGTAAATAGGTACCGTGGGGAGGTACAAAACAGTGTTGTAAATAATAGGAACTTTGTATAAGTGATATCTGATGTTGTTACACTTTCAGACAAGGAGAAATGGAATGTTGTGATGTTCATGCCTTTCCAAATGATATTTCTAATGTAAAGGGGAATGAAAGGATTTCAAAGGAGAAATGGAATATTGTGATGTTCATGCCTAGCAGAAGACTTAGTGAAGACATAAAGCAAACCAAAACTTTGTCATTAACTCACCTGTCTACCTTTAAACAACATATTTTAGTTCTCTCTTCCAAAAGATAACACTAACATTATTTGTGTTTTCTAGTTTAGCCATTATTACCAGCCATGTTAAGCTCTGTGGATATTTTCTGAAATTTCAGTGATATCAATATGTTTAACAGAATTATTATACAGCTAACCTATCAACTAGATATTAGGAATGGAACCTGTTCTCAGTGATTTTAACAAATAAAACAGCTCAGGTGAAAGTAATATTTATAGAAATCTATTAGGTATTGTTTTTTTTTATACTCACCCACTTGCCACCAATTACTTCCTAACCTCTCAACCACTCTCACAAGATTCTTCTCCTTCAGCTTTAAACTCTCTGAAATAAATATTTCCAAAGTTTATAATGTATGGTAAGATTTCTTTATTTCTAAAAATAATCTACAGTTTATCAGACATTCCTATCAACAATGGTCAACTGGTGACCATTATGGTCTTGGTCAATATTTCTATACTTTCTAATATACTGATATTAACTCTATTGTCTTCTGAATTATCCATTTTACAAAGCATTCTAACCACGTTAGATATTTTCTAAAATTTCAGTAAGATCAATATGTTTAATAGAATTATTATACAGCTAATCTTTCAATTGGAAATTAGGATGATGTCTTCTCTCAATTTAGATAAATCATTTCTAGCAGCTGACCAAGAGGATATTATGTTGACCCCTGTGCCAGAAGTCAACAGTTCAAATCTAGTCCCAAGCACTGCTCTAGGTTCCTGGTAGAAACATCTCACCTTAGTGCAGTTTAACTAGATGGTAATCTTTAATTTTAACTGCCCCAATTCACAGGCTATCACTATGTCCTCAGAATCAGTTGATATTTGTTATGTAGAGAGGAATGAAAGCATTTTGAATGATGAATGGACTGTTGTGATGTTCATGCCTTTCCAAATGATATTTCAAATGTAGAGGGGAATGAAAGGTTGTCAAACGAGAAAAGGAATATTGTGATGTTCATGCCTTTCCAAATGATATTTGTAGGGTAAAGAGGAATGAAAGGATTTCAAGTAAGGAATAAAATATCATGATGTCATGCCTTTCAAATGATATTTGAAATGTAAATTGGAATGAAAGGATTTCAAAGGAGAAATGGAAAACTGTGATGTTCATGCCTTCCCAAATGATATTTACAATGCAAAGGCAAATGAAAGGGTTGTCTGAATGGGTTTTGTCCTGCGGAGGTTTTGTCTGCGTCCCATAAATTGTGACTCTTTTAACTAGCAAAAATTTTGACTTTATTACTGTGACTTTTTTTCTTGTGATTTACCGGTCACCAGATTTACGCTTCTTTCTGTATTCTGTGACTGTCACATTATAGAAACATTTCTCATGGCACCAGCACACAATTTACAGATGCTTACATTTTTTATATTTTCTGTAAATTTTTTACGAGTCTAGCTAGTATTTTAGTATCGTAAGATATTCCTCTGATCCATGGTCAACTGGTGACCAATGTACTTTTTGACACCATTTTAATATTTTCTACAGTAGTACCACCACAAAATAGACTAACCTTCCTAAACCTCTTCTCTCTACATAATCCTAACAATATAGCAATCATCTTCTTTATCACTACTTGGTGAAAATACTTTTCTAGTTTTACCAAATCAACAACATGGCTTTCGCCTCTCACCTCTAGAATTCAGTAACCAACATTCTTCTAATTTGCAGCTTAATTCGAATGTCAATCCAGTCAATCCTCCAAAGATCTAGCCACAATATCTCAGGACACACCACTTCAACTAGGATAAACATACACCTGAACTCTTTAATGAAGGTTGCTGCCTGTAATCGTTTATTCTAATTGTACCCCATCACAAGTCAACACTATGTCCTCTGAATCAAAAAATATTTGGATGTCATACATCCTCCTTAATAACTCTACCTAGGTGGAGCAGAAGATAATGACAGGTATCCCAAAATACTTCAGTATAATTGCACGAAACTTCATCAACTACACATCTTTCTTCATTCCCACCTTAATGCACTGAAAATACTTTAAATGGTACACAAGAACTGAGTCTCAAATAAACATAAAGAAGATCAGGATATAGACCAAGCTGCAATCACCAGATCTTGTATTTGCCCAGAAGTTTCATTGATTGTATTGAATCTTGTAGCCAGTACCTATCTTGAAGCGAGAGAGAGAAAGACACTATGGTTATCCAAGCATCAAACGAAACTCTTGTGCTTGGACAAAGACAACGGATGCAATATGAGATTTACTATCAGTGAGAAAAACACATGGAATTTACTTTTGGAACACTTTTCATCATATGTCTGTCAGATTATGACATCTGGTTGAACAACAACAAAAATAACCCATCAGAAATTGTAAAACAAACAAAAACATTGTCCAACCACATGGTTCCAGGTTCAGTCCCACTGCGTGGCACCTTGGACAAGTGTCTACTACTATAGCCTCAGGCCGACCAAAGCTTGTGAGTAGATTTGGTAGATGGAAACTGAAAGGAGCCCGTCGTATATATATTTGTGTGTTTGTGTTTGTTCCCCCAACACCACTTGACAACCGATGCTGGTGTGTTTATGTCCCCATAACTTAGCTGTTCGGCACAAGAGACCGATAGAATAAGTACTAGGCTTACAAAGAATAAGTACTGGGGTCGATTTGCTCGACTAAAAGTGGTGCTCCAGCATGGCCGCAGTCAAATGACTGAAACAAGTAAAAGAGTAAAAGAGTAACTCATTTGCTTACCCCTTACAACAACATACAATAACAACATTGTTATTATCTCACTTGTTTACTCCTAATCAACATTGTATCTCACTTCCCTTTTCGAAAACATAATATTACCAATATTGTCTCAACTAATTTATCCATATTACTATTGCTAAACTGAGAGGTTATTTTATGAAATTTCAGTAAATACTTCAATATTTACTGCCAACCACTCAATTGGAAATTAGGAAAGGAACCTATTTTTAGTCAATCTGAGAAACAAAGAAAGAAAAAAAACATGTGTAGCTAAATTTTACAGAAATCACTTAATTCTTGTTATTTTATACTCACCATCTGGCAGTAGTTTACTTTCTGAAGGATGTGCTGATGCCTGGACTCCTTTGTTCTCTGAATGTGGATTCACTGAAATAAATATTTCTCGTTGCAGTATGATATCATTATTTCTGCTAATAATCTATCTTCTATTAACATGAGACATCTTATCATCGATGGTTAACTAGTGACCACTATGGTTTTGGTCATTATTTCTATACTTTCTAAGGTGGTTATTGAAGAGGATACAGTCATGAGCTCAGAAATAAGACTGGTTTAAAGTTATACAGAAGAGACTGGATGTAGTTCAGAGTGCAGACAATCCTAAGTAGGATTGGAGATCCATCAAGGCAAGAATTATTTGGAGAAATTGAAGCAGTGTAGGTCATTTGACCATCAAATATGAAGAAAGTCACCCTAAGAGTCAAAGTGCAGTAGACAGATAAATACTTCAGCTGAAACGCCTTCATGATCTTTAGGTCAAGATGCCTCTTTGCTAGATGAGATGATAAAGAAACGAAATAATTAGTGGTCAGCTGCAAATTATAAGGCTAGTGACAGGTCCCTCAAAGGGAAAGTATGCAAAATGCTCCATAAAAAGGATGGGGGAAACAAGAGTTAAGCTGAATAAGCTTGCAATCACCATCTACGACATAAGTGTTGAGTTATTTGATGTAATGGAGGGTAACAAGAAGCAGTTATCTGCTAAGTCTGGCGAAAGTAGGAGAGAAAAAAAGATGCATCAGTTAAGAAGGGAGAAGGACTTAGAAAAGCAGTGGAAAGCTGACCAGACCCAAGGAGAAGGAAGGTTTGCTAGCCCTGTTTGAAGATCTACAGAAAATGTGTTGTAACATACAAAGAAATATCAAATGGATTGAAAGAAGAAACGAGATTAAATGGATGAAAGAGTAGTTCCTCAAGACTGCTTATGAAGTCATGAGGATGCTGTCTGTCGATGTTGAAACCATGAGGCTAAAATGCACTAAAGATAAACTGGGTACGCATGCACAGGTATGGAGGATGTTATTTTAATCCTTTATTGCTTCTGAAAAGTTGTGCCTAGGGTCACAAAACAATGATATAAACGTTTTTTTTTTTTTTTCGATTTCGATTTTGGCAACCCAGCTGTATATACTGCTTGAAGTTAGAAACCTAGAAAATATAGAAGTAAATACTAATTTAATCAATCCAAAACCTTATAGTGTACGTAAATATATACTACTAGCTGTTGGACCTGGCATTTGCTCATGTTTTCCGTGTTGAAGTTAAGCCTACCTCTGACCTAGTATTGAAATCTTCTACTTTCCCCGTACCAACTATTACCCATTAAGATGGTATATCTGGTTTAGCAGGGATTTTACCCAGTTAACGCTTTCAACATATTTCATCATAATGGACCATCTGAAATCACAGTCAAATTTTTGGGTGTACCTCCAACTGTTGAGAGCAACGTTTATTTCTCTCCTCTTAATGCCACCCTCTGTACAAAATTGATCAGTGTGTCCAATCTCAGCAAAATCCGAAGGAAAATGTTAAATTTATGTCATACAATAGAATCCACGTGACCATTTACATGAAAATATCCCATTTTAAATCCCAATACATTATATGAATAATCGATGTTTCATATGTCGAAGTGCTTAACTCTACTCATGGGTCAATTTTCTTCAAAATCAGTTCATTATTTTATTGTGAATGAATGTTGACGATTTCTGCCTTTCACCAGTTTACTTTTAATTCTACATGACTCCAACGATAAACTTTTCCTAAATGTTAAATTTCATCAAAATCGGATGAATTCTGTAAAAGTTACAGCATAAGATATTAATCCTATGAGGAATTGCATACAAAAAACCTATTGATTTCTTAAAATCCCCACTCATGTGCAATTATTGGTTTTTGTCAACTCTTCATGCTAGCATCAACTAATGGACATGAACTGTAATCATGTGTAAAATTTCTACAAAATCAATAAGAATGTCTCTAAGGAAATACTTATTTGCATTTGTGCCCTATTAAAGCCCTTTTGAATTAAATAAACATCTTTACCATCTCCCCTACCACAAAATTTACCTACATCTCAAATTTCATTAAAATTGGATGAAAAATATAAAAGTTACAGCCAAAAATAAAATCCCTATGGGTATTTGCATACAAAAAGCCTATTGATTTTATATAACCACTGATCAGGCACAATTATCGATTTTTTATCAACACTATATACTGAAATCAACTCACTGCCATGAGCTTCGATCACTCATCAATTTTCATCAAAATTGGACAAACAAAAAGCAAAAGCTGCAGGAAAAAATAACATCGTTATGGGTATTTCCATTCAAACATCCGATTGAGCTCACAAAAATCTATGCCAAATGAGTATTATCGAGTTTTCGAAAAATTCTGGCATTATTTGAAATTCAGGGTATGTAATCTATGTGCCAAAAATCATTAAAATTGGTTGGACGATGTGACAGAAGTTAGATTAACCCCAAACTCACACACAGACAGACTCCATTACACATTTATGCATATAGACTTTAGCTTAGCACGGTTTTTTTTTAATAAGCTGAATCCAAAAATAGTATTAGTTTTACAATATGGCACAAATTCAAGAGGGAGAACAAAATACACATCTTTTTCCCAAAATCAGTAGTTGTTGCCAAGAATGTCATATGATATGTCTTTATATATGCTTTTGCAGTCAAAGAACTCGAATTGAATGTGGAATAAACAGTTTAATGACAAATAATTAAGTAATTTAATTTTACAGAAGGAAAAACATTTCCGAAGTCCCAAAGTTATATGATAAATAATACTTTGACAACCTTTATGGATTCAGAACCTCAGACCAAGTCATCCAACGTATGATTCAAATCAATAAGTCTTAAGTCTGTCTTGCAACTCACATTATTCAATTAAATTTTGAAATTTATTACTTATGGCTTCATTGCGAGATTTTGATAAACGTTGTTTGAGATGGAAATCTTGCTTGTTTTTGGCACAGAAACGGCAGTGTCATTGGCATTTCTAAATACAGCCTGCTGTTCTTTTCTTTATCTGGTATATCTGCCATGAAATAGGCATCTGCCTCAACGATGCTAGTAAGTTGTACATCATGATATATCAAATTATCCAATTTAGTTGTTTGTCATGTATCCACTCACCCCCAGGTTTGATAAGTTTGTTACATTACCTGAATGCCCCGGACACTCGAATCAGATCAGCCGACTTGGGTTTAACTTGAGACGAAGATGGTCATTTGAATTGCTTGCCACCTCAACGACTCAACTTGTAATTGATTAATCCGACACTGCATTCTGAGTTGTGATTGTGAATGGGAGCTCTCTCTAGTTTAGCCGAATCCATGTTTGCTAGAGCATGGGGAGACGCTTTGATGATGTTTCCAAAATGATATCTATAAAGATTATATATAATCTGGCAAAGGGATATGTGACCATCAATATAATGATATCTAAACAGATTATATATAATCTGGCAAAGGGATATATGACTATCATTGTAATGATATCTATATAGATTACTAGCAGAAATACCCGGCGTTGCCCGGGTTAAAGAGAATAATGAAATCTAAAAACGCCGTCCAGACTACGCATCATCTTTATATATAGAGATGTATATACACACACGCACCCAAACACACGTATGTATATGTATATCAATATAAATATATGAAAGTCAATGAAGTTTCGTAAAAGAAGGTGATCATGTACATACTTTCTTGCTGTTGTGATTATAACACCTCGTTGTAAACAATGTTCCTTGTTTACCCTTGTGGAGCATATACAAATAGGTTTTTTTTTGATGCCCACTCTTGAGCAGCCAACATACAGTTGGCCATGTGAGAAGCAGGGCTCTTCCAAGAGAAGACCAGCTACAGACAGTATTTGACCCTGAGGTTTGTTTATGGACATGGCAAAAGTCACACGAAGGGGGAATTGTAGTCTTCTAAATGTAAAAGGAATGTCTGCTCCTGATAGAGTAAGAGGAATTCTTGGAATAAAGACGTCATCCCCTTTTGCACATCCAGAAAGAATGGTAGCCTCGATAACGTGTGACATCATTTTCTAAAAAATGCTCATCTGTTATGTTCGGGTTAATATTTCATCAACATCAAAAATATATGAATTTTCATGGGAGTTATGGCCGTTATGCAAAGAATATAATTTCCAAATTTCATAAAGATCCATTCAGTACTTTTGACGTAGTTTTGGATAAGAAAACAAATGACTAATGTGTGTGTTTGTGTGCATGTGTATGTGTGTGTGATGGGTGTATATATGTATAGATATCTGTATGCATGTATATATGTATATATGTGTACATATTACATGTACATCTATATATATATATACATCTACACATATGTATACATATACATGTATGCATATAGATCTATATATATATACATATACGTGTACATCTATATGTATACATATACATCTCTCTCTCTCTCTTTCTCTCTCTCTCTTCTCTCTCTCTCTCTTTCTCTCTCTCTCTTTCTCTCTCTCTCTTTCTCTCTCTCTCTTTCTCTCTCTCTCTTTCTCTCTCTCTCTTTCTCTCTCTCTCTTTCTCTCTCTCTCTTCTCTCTCTCTCTTTCTCTCTCTCTCTTCTCTCTCTCTCTTTCTCTCTCTCTCTCTTTCTCTCTCTCTCTTTCTCTCTCTCTCTTTCTCTCTCTCCTCTCTTTCTCTCTCTCCTCTTTCTCTCTCTCTCTTTCTCTCTCTGTCTTTCTCTCTCTCTCTATTTCTCTCTCTCTCTTTCTCTCTCTCTCTCTTTCTCTCTCTCTTTCTGTCTCTCTCTTTCTGTCTCTCTCTTTCTGTCTCTCTCTTTCTGTCTCTCTCTTTCTGTCTCTCTCTTTCTCTCTTTCTCTCTCTGTGAAAGTATCTGTCACTACAGTATCGAAATGTGATTGTTTCAGTTAGTGGAATAGTTTCATTTTTAAAGTGAAAGTATTTGACATGAGTGTTTTTGTTTCACTTTTGACACGTAATACTTTAATAGTGGAGGAGATATTATGTTGCCGTGTGCTCGAACTCTGCAAGAAGTTAATATTTTTTTTTACTAAAACACAACTGGAACCCTAAGTAAGGCATGTGTAAAATTTGAATGAAATTGGTTGCGTAGTTCTCGAGTTTTAGGGATTCACACACATAGACAGACAGACAGACAGACAGACACACATTCTCATTTTTATATATATAGATATATAATCTGGCAAAGGGATATGTGACCATCAATATAATGATATCTATATAGATTATATAGATTATATATAATCTGGCAAAGGGATATGTAACCATCAATATAATGATATCTATATAGATTGTATATAATCTTGCAAAGGGATATGTGACCATCAGTATAATGATATCTATATAGATTTTATATAATCTGGCAAAGGGATATTTGACCATCAATATAATGATATCTATATAGATTGTATATAATCTGGCAAAGGGATATGTGACCATTATTATAATGATATCTATATAGATTATATATAATCTGGCAAAGAGATATGTGACCATCATTATAATGATATCTATATAGATTATATATGATCTGGCAAAGGGATATATGACCATCATTATAATGATATCTATATACATTGTATATAATCTGACAAAGGGATATCTGACCATCATTATAATGATATCTATATAGATTTTATATAATCTGGCAAAGGGATATTTGACCATCAATATAATGATATCTATACAGATTATATATAATCTTACAAAGGGATATGTGACCATCAGTATAATGATATTTATATAAATTGTATATAATCTTGCAAAGGGTTGTGTGACCATCAATATAATGATATCTATATAGATTGTATATAATCTTGCAAAAGGATATATGACCATCAGTATAATGATATCTATATAGATTATATATAATCTGGCAAAGGGATATATGACCATCAGTATAATGATATCTATATAGATTATATATAATCTGGCAAAGGGATATATGACCATCAGTATAATGATATCTATATAGATTTTATATAATCTGGCAAAGGGATATATGACCATCAGTATAATGATATCTATATAGATTGTATATAATCTGGCAAAGGGATATGTGACCATTATTATAATGATATCTATATAGATTATATATAATCTGGCAAAGAGATATGTGACCATCATTATAATGATATCTATATAGATTATATATAATCTGGCAAAGGGATATATGACCATGATTATAATGATATCTATATACATTGTATATAATCTGACAAAGGGATATGTGACCATCAGTATAATGATATCTATATAGATTTTATATAATCTGGCAAAGAGATATGTGACCATCATTATAATGATATCTATATAGATTATATATAATCTGGCAAAGGGATATATGACCATCATTATAATGATATCTATATACATTGTATATAATCTGACAAAGGGATATGTGACCATCAGTATAATGATATCTATATAGATTATATATAATCTGGCAAAGAGATATGTCACCATCATTATAATGATATCTATATAGATTCTATATACCCTGACAAGTGGATATGTGATCATCGTTATAAAGATATCTATACAGATTGTATATAACATGACAAAGGGATATCTGACCATCATTATAAAGATATCTATATAGATTGTATATAATCTGGCAAAGGGATAGGTGACCATCATTATAATGATATCTATACAGATTATATATAATCTGGCAAAGGGATATATGACTATCATTGTAATGATATCTATATAGATTATATATAATCTGGCAAAGGGATATGTGACCATCAATATAATGATATCTATATAGATTATATAAAATCTGGGGAAGGGATATGTGACCATCAATATAATGATATCTATATAGATTATATATAATCTTGCAAAGGGATATCTGACCATCAACATAATGATATCTATATAGATTGGATATAATCTGGCTAAGAGATATGTGACCATCAGTATAATGATATCTATATAGATTGTATATAATCTGGCAAAGGGATGTGTGACCATTATTATAATGATATCTATATAGATTATATATAATCTGGTAAAGAGATATGTGACCATTATTATAATGATATCTATATAGATTGTATATAACCTGACAAGTGGATATGTGATCATCGTTATAAAGATATCTATATAGATTGTATATAACATGACAAAGGGATAGGTGACCATCATTATAATGATATCTATATAGAATATATATAACCTGACAAAGTGATATGTTACCATCATTGTAATTAAAAATATATTGTTTGTATATAATCTGATAACTGTATATGTGACCCCCATTATAATGATATCTATATAGATTGTATATTATCTGACTTTATTTCATATTGCTTCTATCCACTCAGTTGATGAAAATAAGTTCTACTTATATTTCAAAGGGCCAGCCTTTTCACCTCCTGTGCTATGCAGAATCTTCCTGAGAACTACATTTAGTGTACTCACATCTTTGGAGTACTCAGCCACTTTCACATTAATTTCATTAGCAGGTTGTTTTATTGATTGGAAAACTGGTTCACTCATTATCCTAACCGATGGAGTGCTAGTTATCGATATAGATTGTATCTGAGAACAGTTGAAATAATGCTAGTTCCATGAGGAATTGCAGAAAAATGGTACTAGGTCCAGTACCAAATACAAACAATAATTTCGTTTATCAGTCAAAAACAATGACCAGGTTCCGTGATCTAATTTAAAAATAAGAATCAATTCAGAGCTGAAACAAAAAGGTAAAATACACAGAAAATTGTGCCTGCATTGACATTAATATAATCTAAAATCCAATAAGAGTGATTAGAAATATGGATGATAAATGTTAATGAAACTTTGTAGTAAGCGTTAATTAAATATAGTTACAAACAAAGCGTTGTGTGTTCAGTTTACATTTGGAACTCATATTTTGTTTCTAGAAGTCTATTTTAAACGTGAATATAAATACATCGTTTAAACATAAACACACATTCAACAGTTCAATACTAATTTAACATTCAATAAAAAATAATTGAATGATTAATATTGTTTGAGTGAATTTTGTAATTTTCTTTTTATTTATTACAAGAATACATATTCTAATCTGGGATATTCTGGGTACATACCACAAGGGACAACATTTCATATCAAACATCAGACTACTGTAATTATTGGAGCTCTTCATAACATGACAAATTATGGAGAATTTCTGGAGGACAACTTTTCAAAATATGTTGAAATAATCAATGACACCTTTCACTAAATAAATATTCATAGCAACACAAAACACCTAATTAACAATCGAAGTCTCTAATGTTGTTCCTTAATCTCTCATTTGAGATTTCCTCATTGACTCTCCTATTTTACCAAAAATTAATGTTCTTGTAACTACCTTTGTCTTTAGCTATCAGATTCACAAGTTACTGATACATCATTGATCACCTCTAATCATTCGCAATTAACATTAAAAAGTTAATATTTACTGATAAAAGTCAGGAATATTATTGATATTTCTCTTAGTCACTGTTTAACTTCCAGTATCCCACACAAGTCTTCTTTTTGCAGACAGCAACCTCTTGAAGTATAGCACACCTTGTACTTGGATAAAGACAAAATTTAGTGGATGGTGTGATTGGTATAGTATCACAAAGAGAAGACATCTAGAACACCTTTTATCATAAATGTGCCAACTTATGACAAACCTGGGTCTAAACAACAATATAAAGTACATTATTCACCGTTGTAAAGCCAATGTGACAAACAGACAGATCATTAAATTGTATTCATACCAGGTATACTATATTTTGCTATATCTTGTTGACACTTGGGACAAGAATTAGGCTTATGATTTTAATAGCAATTTCTGCATATAACAGTGTGTCCACATGGTTGGAACTCCATTATAGGTTCACTCTTTTCACACAGCAGACATCTGTGGAACAAAACAGAAACACATCCCACCGATAACATTCGTTTATAACAAATATTGGATTGAGTACATGTTTAGAGCACAAAATATCACGAGACACTACAGGAACCAGCAAGAGTACATAAAAAAATTCTTTAACCAATAACATAAATGCAGATGTGTGTGTGTGTGTGTGTATGAATGCTATGCTCACACATGTGTGTGTTGCATTCATATACATACTGTTAAATATATTTTTTGACTTTGATATGTCACAAAAATTGGTTTGTAATTAGCTCAATACTAGAATTGAGGTATATTTCTGGAATATATTTTGTGTACACATTATGTTCCAGAAATATTCTTCAATTCTAGTATTGAGCTAATTTCCTCTGAACAAAAGTGTTCTTTGTTTGACCCGCTAACAAATGTATTTTCTGTTTGTTGTTCTTACTATTGTTGTGTAGATTTTGGTGAAGACACTAGTGACAGTATAATTTATTGGTAGTATTAACACAACACGATACATATAAACATGGTTATATAAAAAATAGAAAATTCACTGATTTACATTGTCTTTGCCAAACAACGATGGGAAAAGCTCTTATATTTTCTTTTTAAACTCTGAATTTTCAATGAGATCTACTGGGGTCTTATTACATTTGTTTTAATGTTGAAAGTTTCCTTTCGAATGACATAGATAAATGGCAACGGTTATGCCAGATAGCCTCTCACCTTTTTTCAATTTAAGCATTTTGCAGAACTGAAAATGATAAAATATAAAATGATGAATACAATATATTACACAAATATACATTACAGATGCCCCAAATTACACACAAATTCAACTACATTTACGCATAGTTTGAATATCCAGTGATTAAACTGATAACACAGTATTGAGTTTCTTCATGGTCTTAAGTTCTTAAGTTTAGTCTATTTCCATTTTTCATTTGTTTCTACTTTATTTTCTGCATTAAGATAATATCTTAAATATATGATCAGAATATTCAACAGAACTGACCTTATTGATTAGCATCAAGTTTATTGATACTTAATGCGTAAATATTCACTTGTCAAACACAATATCACAAATTATTCAATAAACAAAATATTAAAAAATCATAGAATCAAGTCAAAAATAGGAAATATAAAGAAACAAATATCACAAAAATAAAACCCCAAACCACAAAACAACAAGAACCTATCTCTACATGGGGCTCGATAAAACCAACTGGCCATAGCAAGAGAAATATTTATGGGAGAGTATTGTACATATAAATATAACACAACAACATGACAACAGACCATGTATGTTATATCAGAAGTAAGAGAGACCGGCTGAAACACAGACATTTCTTCAGACATAAGAAAAGCAACACCACACAGACATAGCCAAACATATGAATAATGTTTCCATAATTAATAAAGAAACATTTTGGGATGATGAAGGTGATGTCAAGAAAGTAAGAATCAATGTCACAGCTGAAGCAGCACATCAACGCATTGTAGGTGAGAAATTGTTCAAGCTGTTAGTCTGATAGACAATTCCAGAAGTGAAGGAGACGAACATTTGACTGCCAGAGTAACTTGTTCTCACCACAGAAAATATTATATCAACACTGAAATGATCATCAAACTGTCTGAGATGAAGTCACACATCTGTAGTCACACATCAGACCTATAGATGGTTAGATGTTGAAGCAATACCATTCACACACACACACACACACACACTAACATGCACATATATAAATGTAAGATCCAAGGACTGAGGTGTAGAAAGTTCGTTTCAAGCAATCTGTAGTAAACGTGAAAAGAAAAAAAATCTCTCAAGAACAATAGTGGTTTACTGAGGCAGAGGTTTGTTATTTTTTCTGTATCAAAGTATGATAAGTAGAAAAAAATATTTTTATATTTCACGGTAAATGACCAGGGTTCCTGGGTGAGCGAATAAGAATAGAAGGGTTAAGGAATGGAGTAGATAAGTTCGGGGCTTCATATGTTTCATATATATATCATCATCATCATCATCGTTTAACGTCCGCTTTCCATGCTAGCATGTGTTGGACGATTTGACTGAGGACTGGCGAACCAGATGGTTACACCAGGCTCCAATCTGATTTGGCAGAGTTTCTACAGCTGGATGCCCTTCCCAACGCCAACCACTCCGAGAGTGTAGTGGGTGCTTTTATGTGCCACCGGCATGAAGGCCAGTCAGGCGGGTACTGCCAACGGCCACACTCAAAATGGTGTATTTCATGTGCCACCTGCACAGGAGCCAGTCTAGCAGCACTGGCAATGACCTTGCTCGAATGTCTTTTTACGTGCCACCGGCACAAGTGCCAGTAAGATGACATTCTAAAAACCAGGATACATACAATAAGATACAATTTGTAAACATATTTTTTTAATAAACTAGAATATTACGTTCCAGTAAGTTCACCATCATGAATTCACTGCAGGGGAGTTCACCGCAGGGAAATTTCACTGTCATCAAATCACCATTTTTTTTTTCAATAAAATGGTTTTTAACAATTAATAATGGTGAGATAATATGGATATATTTTCGTGGTGAATTGTGGTGTTTGCTGCAGCTCTTTATGTTCTTAGTTCAAATCCTACTGTTGCCTACCTAAATGGTAGATGTAATTCATTTCGCAGTTTAACATCACTACCTGGTCCTTGGGTGTTTTAAGCAAAGTCTGCTATGTGAGAAGCATTTAGACCAGGTCTTTTGATTTGAGAAGAGCTTCCTCCCACCCTTCTCAAGGCCTTTATAAAGGGTCCTGATCACTGCCTTCCTTTCTGACTACAAGATTAAAAAAGTAAACTAACATTTCATTTCCCTCCTTTCCACCTGCAGTGAATTGATGGCAATGAACTTACCTGTAATCAGAATATTATGCTTACAAAATAAAGAAAAAGAAATGCAATTTCATCCCAACAAAGAAAAACGTAACCAAAAATACTATTATATCAATTCGTTAAGAAACATGATCAAAGCAAGCCTTGTGAAGGAAATATCTGTTCAGTAACACAATTACTACTGAAAAGTACTGAGTGGCTGAGAGTAGAAACAACTTAGATTATTGCAAACCTTTAAGTTTACCAGTAGAAGCCTACTGCAGTCAAAGTTCTCAATTATAGCTTATGTTGGCAATAAATCGGGCATTTTGAGTATTTATTGAGCGCACGAAGCTCCAGCTGGAGTGGGGTGGCGACCCCTGTTGCACTCTTTCGCCCCAACTTTCTCTCACTCTTTCTTCCTGTTTCTCGATAATGCTGCGATGGACTGGCGTCCCGTCCAGCTGTGGTGGTGGGGTGAACATACACCATAGAAACCGGGAAACGGGTTCATGGGCCTGGCTAGGCTCTAAAATGGCGCATAAAAATAACAAGAAAGGCATATATATATACATATATATATATATATATATATATATATATATATATATATATATATATATATACATACACGTCCAGTCTCTGTACACAACAAGTGTAAAAACCTATCTGTGACTGAGCTCTACAGACTCCTATACGCACCCTTACACTATTTCCAGGAGTACCTCACGATGATCAGATCTTGCCTCCTGTAATGTAACCCACCAAATATTCTGATGATGGGCGACTTCAAACTACCCTCTGTAGACAGGTCCGCTAATATTGTTAGACCTGGAACCTCAAGCTCAGACAAAGCACCAGTGGAGTTACTTTTTAAATTTATGGATAATTTTTCCTATCACAGCTCGTCCAGGAAGCAACCAGAAACAACCAAATTGCCTTGGAACTAGTTCCAGGCAACCATGCTTACACTATTCATAACATCACTTTGGAAAAAAACCCTCCTGTCTGATCATGACACGGTACGCTGTATACTCAATAGTCAACATCCAAAAATTTGGCATAAATCACTAAGTGCAGTGCACCCGTCTGATAACATGAATTTACACAAGTCAACCTGGAGTGCGATCACCTAAGACTTATCGTAAGTGGACTGGTCCTTCACCCTTGCTTCCTCGAATACCACAACAAACACAAACGCATGGCAACGGTTTGAGGACACAGTCACCC
Organism: Octopus bimaculoides; assembly: GCF_046866305.1. NCBI lineage: Eukaryota > Metazoa > Mollusca > Cephalopoda > Octopoda > Octopodidae > Octopus > Octopus bimaculoides. The sequence goes on along the minus strand of NC_142957.1, from coordinate 3,023,672 downwards.
CCATATGCTCAAGCCACACATCCTCACGACTCATAAACAACAGTAAATGCAGGATTCCAAAACAGAGAAAATCGCTCACCAGGAGAATAAAAAGAATAAAGCCAAAAATCAATGCCCTAAAATACAACTATCAACAGCACCCCAAATCAAGAATATTAAGATCCTTGGAATGAAGGATGCAACAGCTGCAGGACTGTATGAGAACTCTTATAAACGACCAAGCCTGGGCTTTTAAAAACAACAAAGTAATGCTAAAGTCTTTTACTTCTTTGCAAAAACACAGGGCCACAGTTCCCTATATCGGCCCACTGGTTGATGGAAACTGCATCCTTCACAATGATGCTAAAAATATGGCTGAGATCCTGCAAAGTCAATACTGCTCTGTCTTCAGTGACACTGATTCAGTTGACTCAAGCAGCTTTGTTTCTTTGAGTCCTCAACATGTCCTTTCCGACATAACCTTCGACGCCACTGATATCCTAGCAGCTATAAAAGAAATCAAACCTGATTCAGCAGTGGGTCCAGACAGGTTCCTTACAAGAGTTCTGAAGGAATGAAGACAGCAACTTGCAGCTCCTCTTTCAAATCTCTGGAGGAAATCACTTGATGCTGGTTTTATCCCTCAAAACCTTCTCTCCCAGTCAGTCGTTCCTATCTTTAAAGAAGGGAATAAATCCCTCCAATCTCACTAACCTCACATATCATCAAAGTATTTGAGAGCGTGTTGAGATCAAGAATAACAGCCTTCCTAGAACAAAATCATCTCCTAAATTGCAACCAGCATAGCTTTCATGGTGGGAGGGACTGTCTAACACAGCTCCTCCACCACTTTGATGACATCTTAAATGCAATGAGGGCTCCAACGCGGATGTTACATACCTTGATTTCAGTAAGGCCTTTGATAGAGTCGACCACACTATATAGTTAAGGAAACTATCCAACGCTCGAGTTGATGCAAAGCTACTTCATTGGATTAGGTATTTCATAAGAAACAGAATCCAGCATGTTGTAGTTGCTGGCATCCATTCAAGACCAGCAAAAGTCATCAGCGGAGTCTCACAGGGTACTGAGCAGGGTCCACTTCTTTTTATTGTCTATATCAATGACATTGTAGATTCGATTGAACATAGCACCATAAAAGTATTTACAGATGCAGATGACTTTAAGCTCTAGAAAGTCATTAATGGACCATATGATCGAACGATGCTACAAACGGACCTATGCACAGTAACCCAGTGGGCACAAAAAACATAATGCAGTTGAACGAAGAAAAATCTGAGCTCAACCACTTTGAAAGAGGGAGTACACTCAAACAACCATACTGTCAGGAGACTTACTTGAACCTTAGCTGGAGTGTACACATCAACACAAAATGTAGTTGTTGCCCGCAGAATGTGCTCGTGGATTCTCAAAACTTACCAATCTAGGGATCATGAAACCATCATCCGTCCCTTCTCCACATTCACCGGGCCCCACCTCGAATACTGCTGCATATTATGGTCCCCATGCAAAAAAAAAACAAGACATAATGTGGATCGAAGTGCCACAAAAGTCAATCACAAAAAAATAAATAGCAAGATAGGACTTGATTACTGGGCTTGACTTAAACTGCTGAAGCTCTATTCTCTGAATGACACATTATTTGCACCATGTGGAAAATATTCACCAATATTATCCAAATGATATCGGGATTATGTTTACAATTCACTCCTGTGCAATGCGTCCCCTACAAAGGTCGAGATCACATTACTAAAGAACATGGCGACACAATTTCTTCACTGCAAAAGGTCCTGTACTTTTCAATGGTATCCCGAAAGAAATTAAAGTAGAAAAAGACCCCAGATCTTTAAAACGGTACCTGGACAAATCCCCCCACGAAATACCAGATAAACCATCTACACCTGGATACGTCTCAAGCAACAACATGTGGCCATGGTGTCCCGAGATAATTAATTAAAAGACTTTTCTAGGTGGTGTTCTTGAACTAGTCATGGCCTGGACCAATAATGGCCAAATCCAATGTAAGTTATTAATTTTTTCTAATATATATATATATATATATATATATATATATATGAAAGAAGGTTTGAAAATGCACTTATTTTAAAGATATTTATTTACTTAACCGATTTCACTTTTTTAGAAAAAGATTATCAAAAGTCTTTGAGAATAATAAAAAATGTTAAAAAACAGTTCGAGTATTAAAATGCTTGATATATTGTGAGTGAGGGAGCAAACCACTCCCCTCCAGCATGGCAAGGCCAGAAGAACAGGCTGGTTTCTGGGTGCTTACCTGTCCTCAGTATGTGATGCCTGCTAGAGATAGCAGTTATTCATCCCCACTATTAATATACAAAGAAACAAGTGACAATATGTGTACATGTATAAATAAACACATATATATCAGTTCTGTGATTTTGAATAAAGAAAACAAGTGATCAAATGTTATATTTAATTGAAATTTAGTCATCCATGTACTTTCCCTGATTATCTATGACTTCCTTCCATCTGTTTACAAGCTTTTAAATCCCATCAATGTGAAACTCTTTTGGTTTCAAAAAGAAGAACTCTGAAATGTCAGTTTCGACCTCCTCCTGGCTTGCGAAAGTTATGTCCCCCAATCATTCTGTAAACTATGAAACAAATGGTAGTTTGAAGGAGCAAGATCGGGAGAATAAGGTGGATGAGGAAATTTTTTGCAACTAAACTCTTTGATCTTCTGTGATGTTATCTTTGCAGTGTGAGGTCGCACATTTTCCTGATGAAACATCACTCCTTTTCGATTCATTAAAGCGAGTCTTTTTTCTTCAAAGCTTGGTTCAAATACTCTAATTGCTAGCAGTAGACTTGAGACTTGAGCATTGATTGTTGCATTAGGTGGTAACAATTCAAAGTGAATTACTCCTTTGCAATCCCACCATATAGAGAGAACCTTTTTCCTATGAAGTTCTCTTCTCGGTTGTAGTTGAGCTTTTACCCTTTTACCAAGCCACTGTTTTAACAAGTCTATCCAAAAAGTCACAATTCTATCCAAAAAGTGTGAAATGAGTTCACAAGAATGGAGAGAAGAGCAGATGTCAACTCGGGATTTGCGGTTGCTTTCGGACAATTCATGAGGCACCCATTTTCCAAATTTAGGAAATTTCCAAGTCGTTGAAGATGATGATGAACAGTTGTATGGTTTCAACTAAGCTTTATTGCCAATTCTTCAACTGATAATGCAGAAGTTTCTTCAAATAATGCCTCATCTTATCATCAAACTCAACTGGACGTCCTGTTCGTTCTTCCTCTTCAAGGCTGAAATTTCCACTTCTGAATTTTGCAAACCATCTTCTGCAAGTTCTTTCATTCAAGCATTCTTTCCCATAAATTGATTGTATATTTCGAGTCGCTTCGGCTGCAGAGTTTCCTTTTTTGTACTCATAAAGGATTAAATGCTCTTTGGAAACTTCCATGTTAGGAAGGGTTTTAATCAAATAAATTTTAATTCTATTATTCTATAAAATAATATTTAATTAGTTTAAATGTACACAAATGCATAAAAATTAGTTTTAATTAAACATTCTAAAATACAATTAAATTTCATTCAATTTTAAAAAAGGTAAAATCGGACAGAACTTATGGGATGACCTGATAGCCAAAATTGCAAAGATAATCTGGATCTCGACTGAAGAGAGAAAACTCCGAATGACATGTCCGTGTTTTCTTTGCATCGTCTCTCTGTATGTTTAGTCCCTTTCTTGTATCACCTAACTGTTTGGATGTTTTGCGTTCTTGTCCCATTCTGTATTATATATATATATATATATATATATATATAGTTATCGCCAAGCCAACATGGCAGTCCCATATATATATATATATATTTATATATATATATATATATATATATATGTAGTGTACATTTAAACACATAAGCGGTATCCATCATAGGATTCCCTCACGCTAGAAAGAACCGCTAAATTCCAAACCACTATTAATTGATAAGATTTCGAAAGGAATGAAAAATAAAAACATTTACTATCTAGCTTCTGAACCATTGGTTTCTGACTTCTATTAGCAAATAAATTAATTTGCTAGGTGAAGTCTTCATCATAGATTAAACATATATACACGAGGCAATCCAGCATATGCCCTATGCTTATACATTCTAATTTTTCAAATCTACCGCCCAAGCGGTATATATATATATATATATATATATATATATATATATATATATATATATATATATAGATAGATAGATAGATAGATATATACATATATATATCTTATGTCAGGTCACTCTTGAGTGCTACGGGTAACATGTAATCCAGTGCAACCTATCGCATGGTCGGGTCGTCGGCGACAAATCTCGCAACCCTACCAGGTTTGCTTGGTGCGGAGGGTGTTGTTGGACACACTGCGGGATGAAAAATAAGACCTGTCAAAGGGCGGATGAACAGTCAACGGCCATCCAACAAAATGTCTGTAAATATGTATATATCTTTGTTATGTGCATATATGTATAATTTTATTTATTTATATATATATATATATATATATATATATATATATATATATATATATATATATATATATATATATATATATATATATATATATATATATATATATTATTTATATCTTGTATTTGTATATGTTTTACTTTCCTTTATACAATATTATTTATATGTAATTCTTTATTCACACATCATATCTTTAAAATGTTTTTGTATATATATATGTATATTTTTACTTTTATATATGTATTTATATGTATTGCATATCTTTTATGCTTTTATATTTATATATAATTTTTATTTACATTTGCAAATCACATATCTTACCTTTCTTTTTTTTATGAATGAGCTACTCCGAGTCGGTCACCGGAGTGATATTTGATCACTTTATAAACTGTCTGAGTATCGGTTCGGTGTCTGGAATGGGATAGCTTACCTCATGAGCAGGTAGAAGCTCTTTACCCTTGGTTGGTAATCTACACAGAAGAATGAAATCTCCGAAATAAAACCTGAGGCTTTGGAACTTCCTGGTATTGTCAATTTTTCATGTCACACCAGCGAACGTCTTCTTTGGCCAATAGGTGGGGTAGTGCAGTGCAAGCTACGTCCTCCGAAAATTATTCATCTTCACAGGTACTTCCTGTAGTCCAAATCTTGGTAAAATCATTCAATTGGTTGGTTGGCAGAAACCTAAAAATGCAGTTGTAACTTACTCTAGAATGTCTCAAACAGATTCAGTAAATGACAAAAAAGGCTTGGGAAGGTCAAGACAACAGGTACGGCTCGGCAGGTGTCCCAGTGTATCACAGGCTGGACTCGGTCGTAATCCTGCCACTGTGGCCAAACAATCTTCAAGAAAAAGTAAAAATAAACAACATTTGAATTTTGGTTGTTTGAATGTGTGCACACTTCTTAATGATATCAACAAGAGGCCAGGAAGGCGTACTGCACTTATTGCTTGTGAGCTCAAGGAATATTCCCTTGACATAGTTGTGCTCTCTGAAACTCATCTCTCTGATGAAGGTCAAGTAAATGAACCTACTTATAGACATACTACTTTTAGAGAGGCCAACCAAAGGGTCACCGTAGAGAATCTGGTGTTGGGTTTGCTCTCAAGAATACATTAGTATCCTCCATTGCAGAGCTTCCGAGTGGTATATCTGAGCGGATCATGTCATGCCGTATTAAACTGACGAAAGATAGATTTCTTACCGTTGGCAGTATTTATGCACCAACAATGTCCCATTCCAATGAAACTGTAGGACAGTTTTTCACGATCTAGCTTGATTATTGAGGAAAGTACCAATCTTTGACAAGTTGGTCATACCAGGAGATTTCACTGCAAGAGTTGGAAAAGACTATGTTTCATGGCCTGTTTTAGGCCGATATGGGATTAGAAAATGTAATAACAATGGAGTATCTCTTTTGACGTTTTGTACTGAGAATATTCTGTTTGTCACCAACACTCTGTTTAAGCAGAAAAATAAATATCAAACCACCTGGATGCACCCACCCAAGATCTAAGCACTGGCATCTGGTAGATTATATTCTGATCAGGACACGTGATACGGAAAACGTTTCTAGCGTTCGTGTTATGAGAGAGGCAGAGAGCTGGACTGATCATCATCTGGTCCTAAGGTACCCAAAAAGTTAAATGTTGCAAACTTTAAATTTTCAAGCAAGTTGAAAAGGTTCCACAATGCTATAGAAACTATCAATCTTGACCGAAACAATCTATGCGAAGATTTCAAAACAAAAGTATTTCAGGCTGCAGGTTCGTCAGTGGAATTTAAATCTCATAAATCCAGTGACTGGTTCTCAGATAGATCAGCAGAAATTCATGATCTACTTTTAGAAAAACAAGACTTAGGCAGGCAATACACTTCTTTCTCAGTCTATGAACTCCAACTCAAACGAAGCTTACAGAAAACTGAAAAGGAAAGTGCAGTCTGATCTAGAGAAAATTCAACAGATATGGTGGAATGATAGAGCAAAACGGGTACAAGAAGCAGCTGATAGAAATTATGCCAAGAGTTTGTACTCATTTGTTAAGGAGATATATGGCCCTAAGTTTTCCTCAGTAGCTCCAGTGAGAACAGCAAATAGACGTTTTCTTCTGACTGACACCGTTTCTATTCATACGCGTTGGGTAGAATATTTTTCTGCACTTTTGAATAAACCATTATCCATTGACATGAGGACGATAGAAAAAATTGAACACCTTCCAGTTATAGAAGAGATGGCATTTGAACCAATTCTGACATTTATTTAGCAGTAAATAAGCTGAATAACAATAAGTCTCCAGGGTCTGATGGAATCTGTGCAGAAGTCTTGAAATATGAGGGTGACAAAATATTTGAAATATATTTTGTCATTGTTGGAGAACAGAGAAAGTGCCTCAAGACTGGAATGATGCCATTTTAGTCTCCTTGTATAAATCGGGGTCAAAGCATCTGTGGGGTAATTTTCGTGGGATTTCGCTTTTGTCTGTGGTTGGAAAGGTTCTTGCCCGCATTTTGTTAGAACGTTTAAATACCTTTATAGTTCCAAATATAGTGTCTGAGTCTCAGTGTGGTTTTCGTTCCTCCAGGGGCACGGCTGATTGTATCTTTACTGTCAGACAATTACAAGAAAAGTGCATTGAACAGAATTTTGCTCTCTACCATTGCTTTGTTGATTTGAGAAAAGCATTCGATGCTGTTAATCGAAATGCTCTGTGGCTAATTCCAAGGAAAATAGGGCTTTGTATTAAGATATGAAAGCTAGCGTTAATTTTGGTGCTAGGCTCTCTGAATCTTTTGCTGTGGAAATGGAGTAAAGCAAGGAGACCTTGATACACTCACCCTCTTTGCAATATACTTTACTGTTGTGTTGTCACACGTTTTCAAAACTCTGAGGAGAGTAGTTACATAAAATATCGGACAACAGGGAATGTTTTTAATCTGAGGAGACTGAAATTCAAATCGAACGGTTTTGCTTCACTCATTAGGAAACTTTTGTACGCTGAAGATTTCATTCTGAAACATGTCTGCAATCTCTTGTATCTGCATTTGACTCAGCTTGTGATGGTTTTGGCTTGACCATCAACTTGAAAAAGATAGCGTTAATACATCAACCTGCGTGTGTTGTTGTTAGTAACCCCGCTAAAATGCATGTTAAGGGAAAGTTACTTGAGATTGTAGATTCGTTCGTCTACCTTGGAAGCTCTGTTCAAAATGATGGAAAACATGATACAGAAATACACCTGCGAATTCAAAGGGGAGAAAAGACATTTGGTGGCTTGGAGTCACGCATTTGGTGCCAGCGACATATAAATAGGAATACAAAACTGGCTCTTTACAAATCATTTGAATGGCAATGACCTTTCTGTGTGTACAGTCTGTGACAGACCATGTCTGCGATAGACGATGTCTGCCTTTGGCTGGCCTCAAATCGCAGTGTATGCTAGAAGATTTGCAAATCCAACCGAGGCCTCAAAAGACATGTTAAGATCTACAAAGAGCAGAACTTATCTGCAGGTATTGGTGGTCAAAATCAGAGGTGCACTTTATGTGAGTGTCTTTTAAGAACATCGTCTGGTTTAAAAAGTCACACCAGACGCCATGATGGTGCTAACGTGGAGGTACAGGAAGTGGTCAAACTCTGTATAAGGAATAGAAAACTACCATATGTGTATATGTATATATATATGTATATATATATATATATATATATATATATATATATATATATATACATATATATATACATATAAATCCTTGTATCCCTGTCTGTTCCCAATACACTCTCAAACGGCTCAACCAAATCAGATCAAATTTTACACGGTAATAATATGATGCCCCATGAGTGTCAACATGTAATTTTTTTGGATTAAAACAATGAAACATTAGCACTGGTTCCGTATTATTTCTCAAAACTAGAAGAATAAATGTGAAACTTTCGACGGAGTAAGTTAAAATTAGTTTCACTTTTAATACTTTTACGTGTAATACTTTCACTTTTAATAATTTCACTTTTATTCTTCGAGTGTTGAGCGACATATAAATAGGAATACAAAACTGGCTCTTTACAAATCATTTGAATGGCAATGACCTTTCTGTGTGTACAGTCTGTGACAGACCATGTCTGCGATAGACGATGTCTGCCTTTGGCTGGCCTCAAATCGCAGTGTATGCTAGAAGATTTGCAAATCCAACCGAGGCCTCAAAAGACATGTTAAGATCTACAAAGAGCAGAACTTATCTGCAGGTATTGGTGGTCAAAATCAGAGGTGCACTTTATGTGAGTGCCAATGTTTCATTGTTTTAATCCCCCAAAATCTCATCTTGACACTCATGGGGTCTCATTATTTTAGTCTCCTTCTACCCAATTCTCTCACAAGGCTTTGGTCGGCCAGAGGCTATAGTAGAAAAAACTTGCCCAAGGTTCCGCGCATGGTTACGGGTTCAGTCCCACTACGTGGTACCTTGGGCAAGTGTATTCCACTATAGCCTCGGGCCGATCAAAGCTTTGTGAATGAATGGATTTGGTAGACGGAAACTGTAAGAAGCCCGTCGTATATATGTATATATATATGTATGTGATATATGTCTGTCTATGTCTGACAACAACCCCCCACCACCAACATGGCTTGAAAACCGATGTCGTCGTAACGTAGCGATTTAGCAAAAAAGACCTATAGAATAAGTACTAGGCTTACAAAGAATAAGTCCTGGGGTCGATTTGTTCGACTAAAGGCGGTGCTCCCGCATGGCCACAGTCAGATGACTGAAACAAGTTAAAGAGTGTATATATATATATAAATCATAATATGATTATATTTTATAAATATTTACACACACACACACACACACACACACACACATATATATATATATATATATATATATATATATATATATATATACACATAATATATATATATATATATATAAACATAATATAAATATGATATATATATATATGTCTGTGTGTGTGTGTGTGTGTGTGTGTGTGTGTGTGTGTGTCTGTGTGTGTGTGTGTGTGTATACGTTTGCATACACACACACATGTATGTATATACATATACAAACATAACGGCGACGCCCTGGCATGATGACAGCTCACAAGCTGACACTAGTTAGAGTTAAAGTGTTATACGTATACACACATATACATATAAATACACACACACACATATATGTATATGTATTTATATGCATCCTCATCCTGTTAGAAAATGCACACAAACAAGACACAGGATATAAAAGCAGAATGAAACACTCCCAGCAACATTCCAATGAGAGGCTGTATTGGTTGATAATATTGACGTCCTACTTAAGAAAAATGTCTAATTAGCTAAATGAGGTCAACCGGATTATTGTTATTATTTGACTCTTTTAAGGCAGAATCGTTAACACGCCGGGCGAAACGCTCACCGGTATATCGCCCGTCACTACGGTCTGAGTTCAAATCCTACCGAGGTTGACATTGCCTTTCATCCGTTCAGAGTCGATAAAATAAGTACCAGTGAAACACTGAGGACGATGTAATTGACTAGTCCTCTGCCCACATAGTTTCAGGCCTTGTGCCTATAATAGAAAGGATTATTTTCTGTTGAGGCAGAATCGATAGCATGCTGGGGAAAATGCTTAGCGGCATTTTCTCCGTTTTTGTGCTCTGAGTTCAAATTCTGCCCAGGTCGACTTTGCCTTTCATCCTTTTGGGGTCGATAAAATAGATACCAGTTGAACGATGGGGTCGATGTAATCAATGTACCTCGTCCTCCTCAATTGCTGGCCTTGTGCCAAAATTTGAAATCGATATTATTATATTCGTTTGGAGTCGCCTGGCTTAGTGGTTAGGGTGTTGGACTCATGATCGTAAGATTGTGGTTTCAATTCCAGGTCCGTGAGATGAGTTGTGTCTGAGCTAAGCACTTCAATTCCCATTGCTCCAGACTCCAGTCCACTCAGCCAGTAAAAGTGAGTAATCCTGTTACAGACCAGTTCCCCATCCAGGGGTGTGTATATATGGGTCACAAAAACCAGAAATCCGGGAAACCAAGACCCATAAGTCTATATGATACGAGAAGGGCCTTTAACTATTATATCCTATTATATTCTTTATTGCATTATGTGTTTCAACCCCAAATTTGTGGCCATGCTGGGGCTATGCCAATGTCATCATCTTTGAAAAGGCAATTTTCACGTGACTGGTTGCATCAGGAGTCTGAAGGTCAAGGTGATTCTTAAAAACATCTTCAACCCTTTCATATATATCTCTTAGGGGTTCTAGCAAGATCTTAAAGAGCCGTGATTCTTTGAATCCCAAGCTGTTGTAGTAGCTGATCGTCATTCTAAACTGGACCAATGGGACCTTTGGAACAACGCAGTGGTTTCCTGTTTGGGAGTTGGTATCAAGTGAGGTAGTGGAACCACTGGCAGACTATCCAAGAATGTATGTTTCCAATGCGGTAGATACAGTGGAGCAGGTCATATGAACACACCAGAAATTGAGTCCCTTAAATGTTTGGTTTGGCTCATTAGAAGGCGTTGATCGTTTCCGTTACTAAAGAGATGTGATTAGCAAGGGAAGCGGCTGCTCTGAATGCAGGGTAGCGAAAGTAAGAAACAGGGAGCTACTATCGTTCCCGCTGAGTGAAAGGTAAATTATATGACGCTTGTTGTAGAACTGAAATGCTGTATGGGAGTGAGACAATGGCTTTGACTGCAGAGGACAGGAGAAGATTAGAAAGAAATGAAGTGAGCATGCTTCTTCATTGCGGATGCAATGTAAGCAGGCGTAAAAGTCATAGAGTAAAGGTATTGAAAGACTAGGAATAAGAGGAATAAGAGTAATTAGATGTGTGTTCAAGAGAGGAGACTACTCTCGAGGATCCTTTTGTCACACCTATTCAATGAATCCATCATTAGCATCAATGACTGCTTCAATAAACATTGCTGCAAGTGTTGATATGCCCGAATCAGATGGTCTTTATCAATTTTGGACCTAGTGCTAGTTATGGTGGAATTGAGAGATTGTATTGTTTATGGCGGCGTTGATTCGCCTCGGTCTGTCTCTGTCTGTCTGTCTGTCTCTCTGTCTGTCTCTCTCTGTCTGTCTCTCTCTCTCTCTCTCTCTCTCTCTCTCTCTCTCTCTCTCTCTCCCTCTCTCGCCTATGCTCCACTCGTAATAATCCAGTGGATTGCGGTCTAGTTAGCTAGGAGGCTATGTGTCTGGAGAAACGTGATCATGGATATTGGCAGGCATCCACACTTGGATTGTCCTAACTTTATGACACGGCGCAGTCTTGTTGGAAGGCGTATTATCTTCCGTTGTGCACTCCGTCTATACAGGGCCTCACAATTTATTCCAATAGTTCTGTATAGACAACAGTATTACCTCTTAAAGCATGCGAAAAAAAAGTGATAAGGCTTGGCATCTCCCTTGTTGCTGACGATTCCCAGAACCATTACAGTATGCATGACGGCTGGAACCTCATTTGGGTCTCTGCATAACCTTCAATATAGCGGTTTTACTTTTGGTCCTGATCGAAGTTTTTCTCATTGAAGAGAAACGAAAGCATTCCAGCCTCTTGGCGTTTCAAGCTGTTTAGCAAGCTCATTGCATGAATCGCCATAAACTGACCCCTCCGCATCACATCCGACTCGTACCAGATATCCTCATACACATCTCTTCTGATGGCGTATTCTGAAACCTTGAGGTCCTTTATAGTAGCTGTGATTGATTTCTTGGGAGTTTTATCGATAATCACTTAAACTTTTTTGTACAAAGTCATGAGTTCTAATATTATTAGTATCCTATGCATGATGCATTTTACGTTTAGATGCTGAAGTTGCATCGCCACCAGCAGCTTCCAGCTTCTTTCAAACTTTGATAACGATGCATCTGGCAAATTTCAGGAAACGAGGTGTCTCTGTTGCGCTTTTAACGCAACAATTACAGCAGGCCTTTTCATAAATGAGTCATTCTTGATGTCTGACATCATTTATCTGAAAAGTAATGAAAAAGAGTTTGAAGAAAGAGTTCTTGAAAGAAGTGTCCTCACAAAAACCTAACACACCCTGTACATACAAACATACACACACGCATTCAAGTATACATACTTACTCATACACGCACACACATACACATATACATACACACACACGCATGCACTTGTATGAATTCAGTTTCTTACACAATAGAATATTATTACCGAAGGTGACGCAAATTGTAAAGATGTCTATAATGTCTTACTTCATTCCCACAAACTTTCTGCACCAATAAACATATCAAAGATGAAGAAACTATTATTCTATAGAAATCTTAGCTCAACTGTTGTGCCAGATTTAGAAAAAAAAACAGGAAAGATCCTTCTTAATACCACACCCTCATCTATCTATCTATCTATCTATCTATCTATCTATCTATCTATCTATCTGTCTGCCTGTGTGTCTATCTATCTATCTATCTATCTATCTATCTATCTATCTATCTATCTATCTATCTATCTATCTATCTATCTATCTATCTATCTGCCTATCTATCTATTATCTAGCAATAAATCTATTTGTGTCTGTCTGACTGTTTGTTGTCTATCTCTTACTGGTTTAGACGATGCTGGGGCCCCACTAATTGTGTGATATTTAGTATATTTCAAACTCACTACCAGACCTTCTCTCTGGATTTGCTTCAGGTGAATCTTGGAGTTGAACAAAGCTGCTCTTGTTTATTTTTCTTGCTGCGGTGTTGGGTTCATCTGGTGCTTTAGATGTAAAATTTTTCTAAAGGGTCTTCAAGACAACCACATCTACAACACTCACGTCCCTATTTTGGCAAGGTATTGAAAAGTTGTGGGCCTTTGAACTTTAATCTATAACAGTTTAATACCCTTACTCTAGATTGAGAGTGGATTCTTTGGCATTACGCAGTGGCGATCAGTTTGTGGATGCTAAATCCCTCAGGATCTTTCATATATATATCACAGCATATTTTTCACATCTTCAAATGGAATAGAGTCTTTTAGCCAACCGATCGATACCAGGAGTTATACTTTGTTAGCCTCGTACTTATTCTATCTGGCCTTTGTGCCGAACCGTTAAGTTACGGGAACGTAAACACACCAGGCGATGGTGGGGGGGACAATCACAGACACATACACATACATATGTGTATATATATATATATATATATATATATATATATATATATATATATATATATATATATACACAATTTAAAATTTAGGGTCCAGCAAGTATTGCTTCACCACACACTGAAAATTAGAAATAACAGCCAAAAGCTACCCTTTCTCTAATAAAATACACACCCCCACCCCAAAAAAATAGTAATACCCGCAAACTACAAAGTTAAAATGGGGAAAAATAACGAATCTACCCGACCTTAATCAAGGTCGGGTAGATTCGTTATTTTTTCCTTGATTAAGGTCGGGTAGATTCATTGATTTTTCCTTTTTTTACCTTTGTAGTTTGCGAGTATTACTGTTTTTTGTTGAGGGGGGGGGAGTTGTATTTTATTCGAGAAATAGCAGTTTTTGGCTGCTATTTCTAATTTTCAGTGTGTGGTGAAGCAATACTTGCTGAACCCTAAATTTTAAATTGGGTTTATACATTTACCGATAATGGTTTTCAACACACTGAACTACTTGGTATAATTACTAATTATCAATTAATTATTAATTTTTTCCCTATATCTGTATGAGTGTATATATATATATATATAATAATATTAGGGACAAAATCCAAAATTACAAGTAAAAAACTCAATTAAAATCAATTTATAAAAAATTAAAATTAAATTGAGCCTTATAGATAAAGTATATATAAAATATATAGTTTTAGGGAAAATAACCAATTTTCAAGAACTCATCGATGAAAATCCACTATCACATATAGAAAAATTAATAATTAAAAGCACAATAATTGAGTATAATATAAAGTAAAGTAAATATCATAAGATAAATATAATAAAAAGATTACACGTGTTTCATAACCAATTTTCAAATAGAAAAGAAATTTAAATCGATTAAAATCAATTGAAATTATCGAAAATAAGTTCTATTCAAAAATATAGCTACTCGTCAGATCGTAAGTTGAACAATAATTAGATATATATCTCAACCAACAATAAGTACCAAATGAATTAATATGAAATACTTATTATATAAAGATAGAAAAACTATTTTAAAAATATCATAATATCAAAATAATAACCATTCAATAATCATCCCTTCATCCATTATAATAACATGTATATTATTTTAACGAGCAATATTTATTTATCACCCGACGAGATACATCTCCACCGCCGGATGCTCCTGAACCAGATGTTGAGTGTCCCACCCATGAGGAATCGACGCTAGATGTGTTGAAACAATTGTCGTGATTAATAATAAATTCTTGTACATTCCATCTTTCGTCTTTCATTTGCCATATATAGAGATATATATCTGTGTGGGTGTGTGACTCACTGCGCTACTTGGTTACGAAGCAGTGGTGAGATCACGTACTTTCTAATTGTTTTAATATACCGGAATCTATACATCTCAAAAGATTTCAGAACTAGTTTTGTTTAATAAAAAGCAACTTATTTACCTAAGCTTTTAAACGTCAGTCCCTTCGAAATAGTCGCATTGTGCAGCAATACACCAGTCCCAGCGTTCCTGTCCCTTTTGGAATCCGGTTAGGAAGTCGTTTTCCGTAAGCGAGTCGAGGATCTTCAGCGATTCGCATTGGATCTCGACAACGGCGACCTTTGAGCTTTATTTTCTTCTTGGAGAAGAGATAGAGTGCTAAGTTTGCTGAATAGAGCGGATGTGGAAGTGATATTAAGTTGCTTTTGGCAAGAAACTCATGAATGAGGAGAGTTCGGTGACAGTGTTCATTGTCATTGTGAAGAATCCAGTTCTTTCTACTCCACCGATCCGGTCGCTTTCACCGAATGTCCTGCATCAAACGGTTCAAAACTTCGCAGTAGAGCTCTCGATTAACGGCCTGGCCCTGGGGGACGAATTTTTGATGCACGATATCACATTTCTGAGAGTGAAACTCATAGCAGATCTTACAGATCGCTCATCGTCTTCCAAGAATGTTCTTCTGTTTTGAAGCACTCATGCCACCTGAAACATTCCGAAAAACACATTACCTTGTCGCCGAAGCTTACCCAAGTATGTTCAATGTCTTTGTAGCAGATTTCCAAAGTTTAACACAAAACTTCACGTTGGTCCTTTTCCAACTTCATGTCCATGACAAAAACCACAGGCCACAGCACGCATGTGATCACAAAAAACACAAATTTCACAACTTACGAAGTAAAAACAAGGATGTCACTCGGTACACTGCCTCGTGATGGTAATTGCTAGCTCTCACTGCGCATGCAATCGTGTGTTGCCATCTGTTGGCACGCTACAGAACTAGTCCAGGAACTTTTTGAAACCACTTCGTACACACACACACACACACACACACACACACACATACACACACACACACAGGCATTCAAACATTCACATTTATAAACATGTGTAGGCTTGTATGTATGTGTAGATGTGTGTGTGTTTCTTGGTGTGTCTCAGTGTGTGAGGGTGTGTGTGCGTATATGTATGCGTGCGCACTTTTCAGATGTGATTTCCATGTATAAGGAACAATAGAAAATCAGCCATGCTTGAGAGATATAAAACATTTATTTCTATACAAGACAACAGAGTGCTAGGTGGTGGTGATATTGGTGATGAAGTAAACAGAGAGGGAGAGAGAGAGAGGAAGAGAGGGGAAGAGAGAGAAAGAGAGAGGAGGAACGTGTGTGTGAGAGAGAGAAAGCAATTGAATAGGGCGGGGAAGAGATTGAATAGGGTGGGAAACAGATGCATATGCAGTCTGTATGAGACTAGTCGACGTCAATATTCATAAAATTTTCATCGTATGTTTTAAACAGAACAGCAACAGTTGTGCAAGCTGCACTATTTAGGATATTCTGGACAGAAAGACATCAGGTTGAAATTTATACCCAATTTTTTAACTCTGGTAAATATTGCTGCAATAATTATTTTAATTAACAATTTACTAATACATTTACATCAGTAAACATTCAATAGAACCATTTCAGATATAAATATACTGTTGTATGGAAATTTGCTTTATTTTCAGTTTAGATACTGTCAAATCATTTTATAGCGTTACATTACATGTAGAACATTTCATCCACAAATTTTGTGTCTTGGGAGGGTCATTCCACCAATAATAATAATAATAATAATAATAATAATAATAATAATAATAATATACACACTGGTTCAATATCAACAGAATATAATATAAAGTAAAGTTTGGTTATGACTATGGAAAAACTATCTGAAGGAAACTAAAGGAATGAACATATTCATGGCTGCGTGGTAAGAATCTCGCTTCCCAACCATATGGTTTCGTGTTCAGTCTCACTGTGTGGCACCTTGGGTAAGTGTCTTCTACTATAGCCTCGGCCCGACCAAAGCCTCGTGAGTGGATTTGGTAGAAAGAAGCACGTCTTATTTATATATGTATACATATGTGTGCGTGTGTGTATGTGTTAGTGTTTGTTCCCACCCAACGCCATCGCTTGACAACCGATGTTCGTGTGTTTGCGTCCCCGAAACTTCGTGGTTCGGCAAAAGATACTTATAGAATAAATACTAGACCTACAAAGAATAAGTCCTGGGGTCGGTTTGCTCGACTAAAAGCAGTGTTCCAGCATGGCTGCAGTCAAAATTACTGAAATAAATAAAGGAATAAACGAATAATAATACAGTATTTTTGGTGGTTTGCAGTGAATTTCTAAATCTCAAGAAAAATTTAATATTTGCAAATTAATTTTACGGCTGTAAAATTGTTTTGTTATACTTCGTTACATTATATGCTTAAAGAGAGAGGGAAGGGCCCTGCCTATGGCCCTTTGTTTTTCCAGGATGTCTATGACTGTTGGGTATGAGGAATATATGCTCTACTATGAATGCATACAACAGAGAAATTTTCTGTTAAGAAGAGCTCAAGAACTAGGTGATAATATTAAAATAAACGATAAATAAGCCGATCGTGGCTAAAGTAGGCTAAAGTGGGACTTGAACTAAGATTATAAAGACACAGAATGAACATCGCAACGCATATTTTCCAATGTCTTATGATAACATAAGAGACTGACGCCTTGTACTGGTACTTTATTTATCGACCCCTAAAGGATAAAAAGTCGACCTCATAGGGATTTGAAACAAGAGGGGACAAATAAGACAAGTTACACTCTGCGATATTCTACGACTCTACTCTTCTTTCAATTAATGAACTTTTTAAAACAGATTTTTATTTTAATACTAAAAATTGAATATAAATGTAATTATTTTGGTAATTTATATATATATCTTGCAACAGAAAGAAATGTTTAAATATGAAACGATTTGGAGACAACACGCACACACACACACACATACACTTATATTTGTGTTTATTTTCTCATATTCTATAAACTATAAAACATATCCATAATTTCCATTACTTTTATAGGAAACTAGAAATTTTATATATATATATATATATACATACATACATATATATATATATATATATATATATATATATATATATATATATATGTGTGTGTGTGTGTGTGTATATATATATATATATATATATATATATATATATATATATATATATATATATATATATATATAATGATACATATTTTGGGAATTTGAAATTTCGATGAAAATTCAAAATTTGTAAGTCAATTTTACAAATATGAACTTTGTTTTCTTTATATACTTATAATTTCTACAACAAACCCCTACCTTTAGCTAAACAATCAAATACTTTAAATCAATGTTTATGTTTATTATTCAACATTGATTTGATTATTTTGGTAATTAAGGAGGATTGTTTAAATTTCAGATACACCAATGAGCATACACCCGTGATTTAATTGCTAATACTTGGCCAACGTAAGACCTGCCTATGTTTCTCTAATGACACCCTCTCAAACAATAATATATTCATAGAAATCAAACAGTAATGCCCGAACGAGCTTCAGTGGTCTGGCGTGAAGGCTTCAAACCTGTAGCTGACTGACGGCAGAGTGGTTCAATTCCACCTTTCGGGCGAAGGACCTCGCAGGTCATATTTTGTTAGGCGCAGGAGTGGCTGTGTGGTAAGTAGCTTGCCTACCAACCACGTGGTTCCGGGTTCATTCCCACTGCGTGGCACCTTGGCCAAGTGTCTTCTACTACAGCCTCGGGCCGACTAAAGCCTTGTGAGTGGATATGGTGGACGGAAACTGAAAGAAGCCCGTCGTATATATGTATATATATATATATATATATATGTGTGTGTGTGTGTGTGTGTGTGTGTGTGTGTGTGTGTGTGTGTGTGTGTGTGTCTGTCTGTGTTTGTCCCCCCTAGCATCGCTTGACAACCGATGGCGGTGTGTTTACGTCCCCGTAACTTAGAGGTTCGGCAAAAAGAGACCGATAAAATAAGTACTAGACTTCCAAAGAATAAGTCCTGGAGTCGATTTGCTCGACTAAAGGCGGTGCTCCAGCATGGCCTCAGTCAAATGACTGAAACAAGTAAAAGAGTAAAGAATAACAAGTGAAAAATTAATATACAAACAGTAATACAAGTAAAAGTTTAAAAATACAGCAGGGCCCCTACCTGAACCCTGTGGAACTTTTGGTGTTTTCGCTCAATAAACACTCACAACGCCCGGTTTGGGAATTGAAACCGCGATCCTATGTCCGCGAGTCTGCTGCCCTAAACACTGGGCCGTTGCGCTTCCACCAATGGACACTAAAAAACCTAGTCAAGTACTGAAGTAGATTTGTCATGATGGTTGTGTTCATCTTGTTCTTCTTCGTCCTCTACCACTTCTCCCTTTCTGTCGAAGACATTGGCAGGGGCTACACATATAGAGAGAATGACTCCTCTAGAATTTAAAATGTTTTAAACACACTAATATAATTACAACGCCATTAATACACACACATAACTATCAACATGATCACTTTTAATGAACTCTTTTCCATGCTTCCATGGGTCATCGGAATAGTTATTCTGCCTGTTTCTCTCTCACTCTTCGCCTTATCTTCTTTTCCTCTCTCCTTTTTTCCTTTCTGCTCCCTTTCCCTTTAACTAATTACGTGAAAACGTTATAATTACATTCTCTCTACCTCATGTCAAGGACGCTTCTCTCACTCCCTGTTTTTCTCCTTCCCTGTTTTTTTCACTCCTAACTTTTCTTTCTCCTTCTTCCTCTATAATCGCGTGAAAGCGTTACCGACGGGCTAAGTAACGCAAGGACAAGCAGAACTATTATAAGATGTATGCAGGAAAAATGAAACATATGGTGATGAGGGGTTTACACAGAGACAGTGAATGTGTGTATATATGAGAGAGAAAGAGAAAGAGATGAGAACAAAGGTGATATGAAGGATGTAAAACAGGAGTGGTAGAGTTGTTATTGCTGTTGGTATTGGTGAGCTAACAGAATCGTAGCATGCAGGGCAGAATGCTTAGCGGCATTTCGTCCGTCGTTACGTTCTGAGTTTATATTCCGTCAATGCCGACGTTGCCTCTCATCGTTTCGATGTTGATAGATTAAGTACCAAGTTAGCATTGCGCTTAAACTACTACTACTCTTCTTCTCCTCCTTTTACTTCTTCTTCTTCTTCTTCTTCTTCTTCTTCTTCTTCTTCTTCTTCTTCTTCTTCTTCTTCTTCTTCTTCTTCTTCTTCTTCTTCTTCAGTAGGCTTTTTTTATCACGTGCTTTCACTACACCACCAAGCACAATTCTGTGTGCCTTTGATATGAGCTGCGGTTTCTTGTGGTGCTCTTATTTTCACTATATCGAAAGTGCTTTACGTAGGATGTGCGCGGAGCCTAGTAATGTTATTTTCTGTATGTTTCATACATTTTTAAGTCCTGATATTTTAGTTATATATTTGCTTGAATGTTTTTTTTTTTATCATACCAAATACACCTACTATTATAGGAATTATTTCTGTTTTTAGGTTCCACATTCGAGTTACCACTATTTCCAAGTCTATGTATTTCGAGAGATTTTTCCGTTTCTTTTAGAGATACATTGTTATCTGTTGGTATTGATACATCGATTAGAAGGTATTTTTTTCTTTTAGTTTACTTTAGCAACTATATCTGGTCTATTAGCCTTGATTTCTCTATCTGTGTGTATTGACACCCCAGAGTATAGTTGCCTTCTCATTTTCTGAGAGCTTTTCTAGAGTGTGCATATGCCTTCTTTTTATCTGTTGTCATTCCATAATGTTGGCATATCCTCCAGTGTATATAGGTTCCAACTCTGGCATGTCTGTGAATATATTCCTTCTTAGCCAGGACTGGGCAACCAGAGACAATATGATTTATTGTTACTTCTCCATCACCATATATTTTGAAGTTTTCAGCAATTTTTCTTTTGTGCTTTTGGAAATTTCCTGAGCTTCTTGACCATTGTTGGAATTTTGGCTTCGTCTATTTACCTTCAGTTTAGCTTAAACTAATATTTGCTTTGTAAAGGCTTTTCTTTTCATCGCTCTATCACGATACCTAGTTGTTCCGGTCTTAGTTTGGATTTCAGTTGTTTTACAACTTTTGTTGTTTCTTCTTTTTCGTCGTAGATGTCAGGTTTTATTTTTCAGCTTCCTTAAAGACAGGAAACAGTTCCTTGTTTTGCTCGTGTTTTGATGCGAAACCTACTATCTGTATGTCAGCGTGTCACGCTTTTACCACTCCTCTCGCACTATTCGTTGACACTTCTACTATTGCTCATGTTGGGGTGAGAGGAATAGTAGGCATAGAGATGGTGAGGACGGTGGCGAAGACAGAGAGAGAGAGAGAGAGAAAGAGAAAGAAAAACAGAGGGAGAGAAAGAGAGTCAAAGAAATTTATGGAGAGTTGATGATATTTTATTAAAAGCAGTAGTGTTCATGGTGGCAGTGGGAGTAATAATAAGAGGGAGAGAGAAAATGAGTAGGTATGTGAGAGAACGAGGGACTGATCCAACATATTGAACTAACATACAGAACGAACACAGACATTAAGACTTTTTGTGGTGGTAATGTGGTTATAGTAATAGTATGAAATGTAGTTGTGACAGAGGCGGACGCGGCGATGATGATGATGGTGGTAGTGGTAGTAGTCGAGGTGATCAGGAATGCCGGTGAGAATAAGCGATGTGAAAGACAGTGGTGATGGTGGCGGAGAGGAAGGCGGCGAAGTCAAACTTATTGATGGTGATGGCATCAGAAGTCTGAATGGTGTGTGTATGGCAGATATGGTAGCGATGGTGGTGGTACTGTTGTTTATCATGTAGCTTTGCAATAAGTTCCAAATCGACAAATTATATCATGGATTTGATGAAAATTGTTCATTGCTTAAAAAAATATTGTTCACGTTTAATTAAATTCAATACGTACTCAATGCATAAATTGTAATTGTTGGGCCCAAGGCCTAATGAAGATCCCTCCATAGGAGCTAGCTTAGGGTGGCTTTTAAATTTGTTCTATAATAGTTTTCTATAGTTGTATAAGGCCTCTATCACCTTCAGTTCGTTGTGTATATAAAATTTGGCAGATTTTGGGTGGTGCATCCTAAATTCTGTCATTATTTTTCATGTTTTCATGTCTAGTTTGATTAATTCATTTAGAGTCCAGTTAATTTAGAATTCAGTTATTTATTATTATTATTATTATTATTATTGTTCAGTAGTTTTATTTTTATAACGTGCTTTCACTTCACTACCGAGCGCAGCTCTGTGCGCCTTGGGTATGTGCTGTGGTTTGCTGTGGTGCTTTTATGTTTACTGTATTGAAAGTGTTTAGCGTAGAATGTGTGCAGTACCCAGTAGTGCAATTTTCTGTATGTTATATATATTTGTAAGTCCTGGTGTTTTTGTTATGTATTTGTCTGAATATTTTTTTATTATACCTAAGGCACCTACTATGATAGGAATTGTTTCTGTTTTTAGACTCCACATTCGAGTTATCTCTATTTCCAGGTCTTTGTATTTTGAAAGTTTTTCCATTTCTTTTCGAGAAACGTTGTCATCTGCTGGTATTGATACATCAATTAGAAAGCATTTTTTCCTTCATGATCTTTGACAACTATATCTGGTCTATTTGCCTTAATTTCTCTATCTGTGTGTATTGGCATATCCCAGAGTATGGTTGCTTTCTCGTTTTCTGTGACCTTTTCTGGCGTGTGTTTATACCATCTTTTTTCTGTTGTTATTCCATAGTGTTGGCATAGCTTCCAGTGTATATAGGTCCCAGCTCTGTCGTGTCTGTGAATATATTCCTTCTTAGCCAGGACTGGGCAGCCAGAGATAATATGATTTATTGTTTCTTGTCCATCTCCACATATTCTACAGTTACTTGTTATATTTCTTTTCATTATGTGTTTTTGGTAATTTCTGGTGGGGAGGCTCTGGTCTTGTGCAGCAATTAAAAATCCTTCAGTCTCTGCTTTGAGTCCTGAGCTTCTCAGCCATTGCTGGGATTTTTCTCTATCTATTTCTTTCGCATTTAGTTTAGCCCAGTATTTACCATGTAGGGGCTTTTCTTGCCATCGTTTTATCATGGTCCGTTGCTGTTCTAGTTTTAGTTTGGATTTCATTTGTTTTATAGCTTTTGTTGTTTCTTCTTCTTCTTCTTCTTCTTCGTATTTGTTAGGTAGATTGATTTCTTGTTTGTATTTGTCAGCTTCCTTAAATACTGAAAACAGTTTTTTGTTTTGCTCGTGTTTTGTGGCTATTTGTATTAGCTTCCCTTGCTTCTGGAGTAGGTATTTTTGCAGTCCTATGGTGGTTATTTTATAATAGTTTTCTAGCTGTATAAGACCCCTGTCACCTTCTGTGCGTTGTATATATAGCCTTTCTATGTCAGATTTTGGGTGGTGCATCCTATATCCTGTCATTATTTTTCTTGTTTTCCTGTCTATTTTACATAGTTCGTTTAGTGTCCAGTTAAGGATGTTGTAGCTGTAGCTTATAACTGGGACAGCTAAAGTGTTGATACCCATTATCTTGTTTTTAGCATTGAGCTCTGTTTTTAGTATTGATCTAACTCGTCTATAGTACTCTTTCTTTATTTTTTCTTTCATTTGTGTATGTTGTATCCTATCTAGTTCATTGACTCCTAAATACTTATATGGTTGGCTTTCGTCTAGTTCTCTTATTTCATTGGCTTTATCTAGTGTTATATTGCTACTTTTAACTAATTTTCCTCTTTTCAGGGTTGCTTTGGCACATTTTTCTAATCCGAATTTCATGTCTATTTCCTTGGTAAAGCCGTGTACTGTCTGTAGTAGTGTTTCTAGCTCTTTGTCGTTTTTAGCATATAATTTTAGGTCATCCATATATAGAAGGTGGCTGACTGTTTTTCCATAGCATTTGTAACCGCATCCAGTTCTATTTAGCAATTCGGTTAAAGGTGTGAGTGCCAGGCAGAACAGGAGTGGAGAGAGCGTGTCTCCCTGGAATATTCCTATTATTATTATTATTATTATTATTATTATTATTATTATTATTATTATTATTATTATTATTATTATTATTTCATGTTTGACTTTTGTTTTGCATTTGTACAAGTTGGATCCAAGTCTCACCCAGAGACCTCAAGAGACAACAAGTTTGAATTCATGTAGGTGTTATGCCTAGGGTACCATATATTTGGATTTGTACAGTTTTGTTCTAGTGAATGTTTAAGAAACCATAAGAAAATTATGTGTTTGTTTCAAAATTTAAGATCACATAGACAGTATTTTACGTAGGATATGGGCAGTTCCCATGAGCACTATCTTTTGAACTTCAGCCATTTTGGGGTTTCCTGGTATCTGAGCTAGGTAGTAATCAGCCCGTTTCGCTGTCATTCCCAGGGCACCTATGACAATAGGTATTGTTTTCGTCTTCAGATTCCACATTTTGCTAATTTCTATTTCAAGATCTTTATATTTGCACAGTTTTCGGTAGATCTTGACAGATACGTTTATATCGATTGGGACAGTCATGTCAATGAGGAGGTATGACTTTTGTCTGAAGTCTTTCAGTATGATGTCCGGCCCATTTGCGTCTATCTTTCTGTCAGTTTGAATGGTGAAGTTCCAGTGGAGTGCGATGTGATCATTTTCAAGTACTGGGCGTGGTTTTTGTTCCCACCAGTTTTTATCATGGGGCAAGTCCAGGTTTTTGCATATTACCCAGTGGTCTGTTGAGATACTCTGTAGGCGCAAGCAGACTGCACATGGAGACAACATGATCGATGGTATCATTTTGTTGTTGGCATATAAGACATAATGGGGAGCTGCCGTTCTTTAATATGTTGGCCTGGTAGTTCTTTGTAGGTAGGCATTGATGGGTAAGGGCTTTGTCAATATCTGCATTATTCGCTCTCTTTGGGTATTTGCCATTGTGAGCTTTTCCATGCCATTTTTCAGTCATAATATCTAAGGCAGCAATTTTAGCACGGGTTTTCAAGCGCTTAGCTTTTTCTGCAGGTGTTTCTAGTTCGTCTAATTCTTGAATTTGTTGCAATTGGAATTCACTTAGATATTCCTTTGCCTGTTTTGTTACTGAGTAAGATGCTTTCTTGCTTTCATGTTTTGAGACAAGTTTTAGCATTCAGTCCTCAGAGTTTTTCAGATAGGTGTCTAGGCTAATTGTGGCTACCTTCATTGTTAATGCCAGCCTCCCTATTTTCTTGTCAGATAAAGACGTTCTATATCTGCCTTAGGGTGGTGCATTCTATGCATTGTCAACAGTTTTCGTATTTTTCTGTCAACATTACATATTTCAGTAATTGACCAGTTAACGATATTGAAACTGTAAGTCACGACTGGTATGGCTAGAGCATTGATCGCTTCGATCCTGTTTCTGGTGTTCAGCTCTGTCTTCAATATTGCTCTCACCCTGCGATAACATTCTCTTCTTATCCTTTCCCTCATCAGTGAATGTTTGATATTGTCCCCTTCAATTACTCCTAGGTATGTGTAGCTCTCCGCTGGTTCTAACTCTTTTATGACATTTTGCTGGTCAAGGTTCACATTAAATGATTTTGTCATTTTTCCTTTGATAAAGGTAGCTTTTGCACATTTATCAAGGCCAAATTGCATCCTGTTGTCATCACTGAATTGTTTAACAATCGCTAGTAGTTGTTGGTCATTTTTTGCAAAGAGCTTTAAATCATCCATGTAAATGAGATGATTTATATTTTTACCAAATATTTTATAACCATACTGTGCATCATTGCAATTTTGAAAGCGGTATTAGGGCTAGACAGAAGAGGAGTGGTGATAGTGAGTCACCCTGGAAAATGCCACATGAAATTCTTACATCTCCAGCATTTAGAGATTCACTGTCATTGTTCAACGTCAGTGTGGTTCTCCATGATCTCATACTTACAGATAAGAAGTTTCGCAGAGTAGGAGCTATTTTATACATTTTCAGACAATTCCCAATCCAGCTATGTGGTAAGCTATCAAAGGCCTTTTTATAGTCTATCCAGGCTATTGACAAGTTTTTGTGTCGCTTGTGACAATCTTCTAAGATCATCTAATTGATGAGTAGCTGATCTTTACAACCATAAGATCCACGTTTACATCCCTTTTGCTCATTAGGGAATATGCTACTTTCTATTAAAAAAACTATAGGTGTTCTCGAATAGGACAGATGTTAGCGTCTTATACATTGTTGTTAAGCAGGTTATGGGTCGATAATATTTTGGTTCGTTTGTTTCCTCATTTTTTGGAAGCAGGAATGTTAAACCATTAACTAGCCAAGAGGGCATCAAACTAGGATTTTGCAAAACGTCGTTGTAAAGTTTTGTTACCAGTTCATGGCTTTCTGGGAAGGCATTCAACCAGAAGTTGAATTTTATCCTTTCCTCGAGACTTCCATTTGCTTGACCTCCTGAGAGCAGATCTTATATCTTCTACCTTGACCCGCTCCCACTTTTGCTCCTCTAAGGAGTCTAGGTCTGTAGATATTCTATCAATCCAAGGAGCCTTTTCATTGTGTGTTTTATCTTCTGCCCAGATTTTATTCCAAAATTCCTGCACTTCTTTTGATGGGACAGACTTTATTGTTACTGGTGTTTTCCCTATCTTCATGTAGAAATTTTGGGGGTTATTTTTGAACATGTTATTATCTCTGAAGAATCTAACACGCTTTTCATACCTTGATATACGGGCAGCTTTTGCACATACCTTTTGCTTGATGGTTTCTATGGTGGTATCAATGTCAACTATGGTTTTCACATTATATTTTTTCTTTAGTTTTTGGGTCTTTGTAGGTTTGATACTCTTGTCAAATTTAAGGTTTTTCAAATATTCTATGTCAGATCTAAGTACCTTAATTTGGTGTTGAATGCGCTTTTGCCAAGAAGGCTTTTTGTGGGAGTGTTGTCGTTTTCTAATCTTTTCAACACATAGAACCGTTGAGATTTTTGCGGATGCATAGTACAGGTGGTTGAGATCTGTAATATCAACATCATTAGCAGAAATTATATCCTTAAGTGCAAGGCGGATATTACCAATTATTTTCAGGTTTTGGTTAGAATTGCGAATTTTGGGGAGGGTGTCGCGTTCATTCATACTGGTTTCTTTAATTTTCAGCCATTCAATCATGATTTGATTTTTTAGATCATGTAGTTCTTTTGCGTCGATTTCTGTATGACTTTCTTCATCTATTTGATTTTCACCTGTCTTAGTGTTTATGGTTGGTTCAGGGAGTATTTCACTTTGCCTATCAGTTACATTGGCTCTTTCAATCATTACTGTATTTTCATCAGCCTTGGGCTGGTTTATAATTATTTCCTCTGTAGTATCTTCTTTAGCTGCAATTTCATTCTTTTTATCCCTTACTGCTTGTTTAATTTGGTCAATCTCTACTTCAGTTAGTAATTTTTTTTCATAGTGTTTCTTCTGACGTTGGAAAGTTTGTTACTGTCTATGTAGGGTCTTACTTCAATGTGTTTCTGTCTCCAGTTTAAGTAGGTTTATACAGTATTAGATTTATCTGTAGGGAAATATATGGCATGATAGAAGGCTGTAAGAACTTCTTTATTATCTTCCCTAGACTATTTTTCATTCTTTTTCTTTTGGTTATTTGATGACGAGCATGGATGGCCATCTGTTGGAATATTCCGGTTGTGGGGTACATCCAGCTCCTTGTGTGTCGGGAAGATTTGAACCAGTAGCAGATTTCTCGTCTCGGATCTGGTTCATCATCCGAGTATGTGGTCCTTTATAGTCCGGTCGATGACCATTCCGGTTTGTATTTTGTTTTATTAACAGTGAGGCATAACACGCTTCGACGTTGACCAATCTGGTTTGTGATCTGCTTTGTTATCATTGAGGAATGACGAGCTTTGGCGTTGACATTAGG
Organism: Octopus bimaculoides; assembly: GCF_046866305.1. Lineage (NCBI taxonomy): Eukaryota > Metazoa > Mollusca > Cephalopoda > Octopoda > Octopodidae > Octopus > Octopus bimaculoides. The sequence continues at coordinate 2,995,752 of NC_142957.1, read as the reverse complement.
GGACGGATTTGTCTGTTTAGGGTCAGTTTTTTGAGACAACACCGTCACCGAGTTCTCAGCATGTAAACATTGCTCGTAGCGTAGTTTTTTAAGGCTAGCAGATCGGTATTCATCTGTATTTTTTTTGTTGATAGATTTATCTCCGGGCATAGTGTATGTTTTTTTTGTGTGTGTGTGTGTGTGGCGTTTTAAACTTATGAATGGTTCACTGTCTGTGTTTGTTCACAAAATGAAAATAAATAAAGAAGAAAAAAAAAGTTTTGGTTTTGCTTCGTTTGTGATATGTGTTTTCGTATGCGTGAGTGTGTCCTGTGATTTTCACTTAGTTGTGTAAACATTAAGATGCATGTGTAGTTCAATTGGTATCAAAACGTATATATCATTGTGTACACGTTCGAGTGTATGCGTAATTATTCAATATATGTACTTACTATTTTGTTCCATTTTCTTTTATAGTTTGTAAACTTTCCGGTGTTGGTTTTGCGTGTGTGATCGCACGTGTTTCACTGATACATCGTGCATAGAAGAACCTGTGCTTTGTATGGCAGTAAAATTTCATTTAAAAAAAATTATCTTCCTTAAAACACCGCTTCTTTCAAATCTTCCACCGGTTCTTTTGCCTAATTCCATCGATGTTATTGGATTAGATTTGTTTTTGTATAGGGAGCCCGGTGTAGCAAATCCATGTTGTTATTCAGCCCGGTGCTCTTCTTCTTCTTCTTCTTCTTCTTCTTCTTCTTCTTCTTCTTCTTCTTCTTCTTCTTCTTGTTCATTTGTTTTATTTTTATAACGTGCTTTCACTTCACTACCGAGCGCAGCTCTGTGCGCCTTGGGTATGTGCTGTGGTGCTCTTATGGTTACTGTATTGTAAGTGTTTTGCGTAGGATGTGTGCAGTGCACAGTAGTGCAATTTTCTGTATGTTATATATATTTGTAAGTCCTGATGTTTTTGTTATGTATTTGTCTGAATATCTTTTTATTATACCTAATGCACCTACTATGATAGGAATTGTTTCTGTTTATAGATTCTGCATTCGAGTTACCTCTATTTCCAGGTCTTTGTATTTTGAAAGTTTTTCCATTTCTTTTAGGGAAAGGTTGTCATCTGCTGGTATTGATACATCAATTAGAAAGCAATTTTTTCCTTCATGATCTTTGACAACTATATCTGGTCTATTTGCCTTAATTTCTCTATCTGTATGTATTGGCATATCCCAGAATATGGTTGCTTTCTCGTTTTCTGTGACCTTTTCTGGCGTGTGTTTATACCATCTTTTTTCTGTTGTTATTCCATAGTGTTGGCATAGCATCCAGTGTATATAGGTCCCAGCTCTGTCGTGTCTGTGAATATATTCCCTTTTAGCCAGGACTGGGCAGCCAGAGATAATATGATTTATTGTTTCTTGTCCAACTCCACATATTCTACAGTTACTTGTTATATTTCTTTTCATTATATGTTTTTGGTAATTTCTGGTGGGGAGACTTTGGTCTTGTGCAGCAATTAAAAATCCTTCAGTCTCTGCTTTGAGTCCTGAGCTTCTCAGCCATTGCTGGAATTTTTCTCTATCTATTTCTTTCACATTTAGTTTATCCCAGTATTTACCATGTAGGGGCTTTTCTTGCCATCGTTTTATCATGGTCCGTTGCTGTTCTAGTTTTAGTTTGGATTTCATTTGTTTTATAGCTTTTGTTGTTTCTTCTTCTTCTTCTTCTTCTTCTTCTTCTTCTTCTTCTTCTTCTTCTTCTTCTTCTATTTTTGCAGTCCTATGGTGGTTATTTTATAATAGTTTTCTAGCTGTATAAGACCCCTGTCACCTTCTGTGCGTTGTATATATAGCCTTTCTATGTCAGATTTTGGGTGGTGCATCCTATATCCTGTCATTATTTTTCTTGTTTTCCTGTCGATTTTACATAGTTCGTTTAGTGTCCAGTTAAGGATGTTGTAGCTGTAGCTTATAACTGGGACAGCTAAAGTGTTGATACCCATTATCTTGTTTTTAGCATTGAGCTCTGTTTTTAGTATTGATCTAACTCGTCTATAGTACTCTTTCTTTATTTTTTCTTTCATTTGTGTATGTTGTATCCTATGTAGTTCATTGACTCCTAAATACTTATATGGTTGGCTTTCGTCTAGTTCTCTTATTTCATTGGCTTTATCTAGTGTTATATTGCTACTTTTAACTAATTTTCCTCTTTTCAGGGTTGCTTTGGCACATTTTTCTAATACGAATTTCGTATCTATTTCCTTGGTAAAGCCGTGTACTGTCTGTAGTAGTGTTTCTAGCTCTTTGTCGTTTTTTGCATATAATTTTAGGTCATCCATATATAGAAGGTGGCTGACTGTTTTTCCGTAGCATTTGTAACCGCATCCAGTTCTATTTAGCAATTCGGTTAAAGGTGTGAGTGCCAGGCAGAACAGGAGTGGAGAGAGCGTGTCTCCCTGGAATATTCCTCTTCTAATGGGGATGGCTTTCGTTTTCACAAGTCCCTCTTTTGTTTGGAGCTGTAGCACTGTCTGCCATTTGTTCATTGAGTGCTCTATGTATTTTATGATAATTGGTGACACCTTGTTTATGGCTAGTGTTTCCAGAATCCACGTGTGGGAACACTGTCGAAAGCCTTTTGGTAGTCCACCCAGGCCATACTGAGGCCTTTCTTCTTTCTGCGGCTGTCTTCAGTTATGGCTTTATTGATCAATAATTGATCTTTACAGCCGTATGAGCCCTTGCAGCATCCCTTCTGCTCTTCTGGAAACAGGTTGTTATTTTCCAGGTGTTTACTCAATCTCTGCGATATTATTGCAGTAAAGGCTTTGTAGATCGTAGGGAAACAGGTTATAGGTCTATAGTTTTGTGGTTTCTCCGTTTCCGTGGATTTGGGGATTAAGATGGTTTTCCCTTTTGTGAGCCATTCAGGCATTGTCTCTGGATCTGCTATTATGTTGTTAAAGTTTTCTGCCAGCTTTTTATACATTCCTGGCAGGTGTTTTAACCAGAAATTGGGGATCTTGTCGTGTCCAGGTGCCTTCCAGTTGCTTAGTCTTTGCAGTGTCTGGGTGACCTCTTCAGTTGTTATAGGGGCCCAGAGTTGCTCAGGAGCTAAGTTCGTTGTTTTAATGGTCCTTTTCTGGGGTTGTTACTTCACCGACCATATTTTTTTCCAGAATTTCTCTAGTTCTTCTGCTGTTGGTGCTGAAGTAATGTCTATTTTATTTTTACCCAGTTCTTGGTAGAGATTTTTGGGGTTGGATTTGAACTGTTTGTTTTGTTCAAAGAAACGTTGGCGTTTCTCATACCGGCGGATCCTTTGTGCTTTGGCAAGGATGTCTTGCTTTAGTTTTTCTTTTGCCTCAGGTAAGTCTTTTTCTGTAATGCTGTATTTGTACAGTATTTTTGTTTTCTTGTTGTTACTTAGTAGTGTTGATTGTTTACTAATTTCGTTGAGAATCGATAAATCTTTTCTCTTTTTTTAAATTTTGTTCTGGATGTTATTTATCCACAAGGTCTGTTTGGGTGGTAGAACTCCTGTTCGTATGGGTTTGAGTGAGTATCCTGCTTCCTTTGTGGCTGCAGTGGCTGCCGCATATATTATGTCATTTAGCTCAGTGATATTGCCTGTTGTTTCTGTGGTTGTTAGTTCCGTGACGGCCAGGTTTATGCTATTTATTATTGATGTTGTTTTATGGTCTATTTTGATTTTTGGGAGATATAATCTGTGGTCCATTCTAAGATCTGTGGTTTTCAGTTCTTTGGTTATTTTCATTTTCATAGTATCGTAATTATTAGGTTTCCCTTCGTTATTTCCAGGCTTTATATTTGTTTTGCCTTCCTTTTCATTCATATGTTTGTCTGTGGTGTTCTGGTTTGGTGCTTTTTGTACACTATTATACATCTCTACGGTCTGGGTTTGTTTTTTGTTTACTTCGTTTTTGCCGGAAATGTTACGTTTGTCCTCGTGTTTTGGTTTCTCAGTGTTTATATTATTATTTGGCATTGCTGTGTGACTACTATCTAGATTTTCCTGATGTATTTTTCCTTTCAATTGTTCTATTTCTATTTCTGATATATTTTTGCTTTTAGAATATATCTTCTTAAGTTAGCTATTTTGTTAGGGTTCATTGTTTTATCGAGGTCTATATTTACATTATTTTTCTTCCATATTTTATATGTATGTGTTGTTGCGTTTTCGTTTTTTGGGTAGAGCACTGCTGTGAAATAGGCGTATAGTATCGAAATGTATTCCTCACGTGTCCATTTATGCCGTTTTGGTTTTATTTGCGGGACATGAGGAACAACGTCCGGTCCTTTATTTTGACGGTCATCGTTTTCGTAGGGTACCGGTTGGTTTATTTCTGTTGTCAGATTGTTTTGCACGTTCAAATCTTCGTATTTTTTTCGTAACAAGCTTACAGTACGCACTTCTCGGTTGTTATTCTTGGGTGTAATAATACCGGTGTTATTTAATCTGTTTGTAATTTTTTTGTACATGGTGTCTTGGGGTTCGAAGATGGTTTGATTTTGATGTAACACATGTGTTTACGATCGCTATGCGGGTAGTGGAGGTATCAAGTTAAAATACATCATTATATTTGGAAAGATAGAAATAAATTTCAATGAGTATTACTTACTCGGATATAATCCAGCCCTTTTTCAGCTATTTTTTGGCTCAATGCGATGTCTTTATTTCCGATGTTTTTGGATAAGTTTCGGAGCAGTGATTTATCGTTCTCACATGTTAAACTTCCCCGGGGTAGTCTCTGTTAAACTACTCCGGTTTAGTCTTGTTAAACTTCCCCGGTGTATTATTATTATTATTATTAATATTAATATTATTATTATTATTATTATTATTATTATTATTATTATTATTATTATTATTATTATTATTATTATTGTTCAGTACTTTTATTTTTATATCGTGCTTTCACTTCACTACAGAGCGCAGCTCTGTGTGCCTTGGGTATGTGCTGTGATTTGCTGTGATGCTCTTATGGTTACTGTATTGAAAGTGTTTTGTGTAGGATGTGTGCAGTACCCAGTAGAGCAATTCTCTGTTTGTTATATATATTTGTAAGTCCTGGTGTTTTTGTTATTATTATTATTATTATTATTATTATTATTATTATTATTATTATTATTATGTTGTTGTTTTTTTCCTTCTTTCTTCAAATTTTCTTCCATTTCTCGCCGAGTGTTTTCCGTACACCTAGGGCAGAGAAACTCGTTGTATGCAACCCCAGTTTACACACGCAAATTCACAGGTAAACCATGTATTTAAAAAAAAAAAATCATGAATGGATGTTGTTTTCACAGCGATAATGCTCTTCTCAGTACATGAGTCGTTCCAGTTAGAACGATTTTTTGCACTACCTGTAGGGATGGTAAGCCTGGTATCATTTTCAAATAGGTTTCAGTACCTTTTTTTTTTATCATTCCTAGAGATCCTACAATCACTGGTATGGTAGTCGCCTTGAGGTGCCACATTTTTTCAATTTCTATTAGCAAGTCTTTATATTTACTGATCTTGTCAAATTCTTTCGCCGCTATATTATGATCAGAGGGAATACTCATGTCAATTAATAAACAGGACTTCTTTGTCTGACCTTTTATGATGATATCCGGTTTATTAGCTTTTATAGCCTTGTCAGTATGTACGGGGAAGTCCCAGAGAATCGATACATTTTCTCCGTCGGTCACAGCTTCAGGATGGTGTATATACCATTTGTCAGCGGTTTTGATTTTATAATGCTGACATATTGTCCAGTGTAAATACTGGCCAACTCTGTCATGTCTTGCTTTATATTCTACAGGTGCTAAGACTCTACACCCTGAGATTAGGTGGTCTATATTTTCAATCGCATCGTTACAAAATCGGCATTTTGGGTCAGCTCCATTTTTTATCACATTGGCTTGGTAGTTCCAGGTTAATAAGCTTTGGTCTTGAGCAGCCAATATGAAACCTTCACTCTCTGCCTTTAGCCCTGAACTTCGTAACCACTGATGCGTGCGTTTCTGGTCGATATCAGCTTGTTTTCTACGAGCCACATACTTGCCATGCAGAGGTTTCTGTTCCCATCTGCTAGCTAATTTTTCATGTGCTTTTGTCTATGCAATTAATTTTATTTTCTTTGCAGCAGCAGTTGGCGCATTTCCTTCAACCTGATCAAGCTGGTGTGTATGTAAAAGATCAGTAGCGAATGTTTTGCTCTCTTTCAGAATAGAGTGAAGTTTTTTCGGTCTTTCATGTTTTTCAACAAGTTTCAGCATTCAATCATTTGTTGTTTCAAGGTATTTGGCCAGTCCGATTGTGGTGGTTTTGTACGTAAGTTCAAGCTGGATCAAGCCTCGTCCTCCCTGAGCTCTGGGAAGGTAAAGACGATCCACGTCTGCCTTTGGATGTTGCATCTTATTACAAGTCAGTACCTTGCGGATTTTTCTATCAATTTTGACTATTTCACTGGTATTCCAGTGAAGCACATTGAAGCTATAAAGAACAAGTGGGACTGCTAAGGAATTTATGGCTAACACCTTATTATATGCATTCAGCTCAGACTTCAGAACTGCTCGAACTCTTCTATAACATTCTTTCCTAACATTCTCTATAGCGTGCTTTCACTTCACTACCGATCGCAGCTCTGTGTGCCTTGGGTATGTGCTGTGGTTTGCTGTGATGCTCTAATGGTTACTGTGTTGAAAGTGTTTTGCGTAGGATGTCTGCAGTGCCCAGTATTATTATTATTATTATTATTGAGTGAGAGAGCAGTGCATGCCATCAAAGTGACATTGGGGTAAAATATACGAAGCCCATTATACCCATCATGACTACCCGTCTGATAAGGGTACACCAGGCACATGCATCACAACCATATGTGCGCGACATGGTGATCTCATATCAAGTTAAACAGTGCATGACCTCGCAGGTGGGGCCCAGTTAGAATTTTCTTCACGTCGAATAGCCCATCACGCTCAAAAGGTCCCTGAATAAGGTTTGTTTAAGGATGTTGAGCAAAACACCCATGTTTCCAAAGGTGAATTATTCAAACCCCAAAGATTTCCTCTCAACACATGGCTATAATGCTCCCCCACTACTTCTGCTCATGGTCAGAGATACACATATCGTCAGTTACCAAGGGACATGCTCAACTGGTTAAGGTCAAACAACTGACAATCAAATCTGTGGTATTAAGCAGTATATTTGCTGTAGCCCATCTTTTATACCAAGACAAAACAATGTACTTGATAACACTTCCAATCAATTAAGATCAGAAACCATGGGAGCCACTGCATGGTACTACATCTGGGCAGATTTACTGCATCTGGGCAGTTATTATTATTATTATTATTATTATTATTATTATTATTATTATTATTATTATTATTATTATTATTATTATTGAGTGAGAGAGCAGTGCATGCCATCAAAGTGACACTGGGGTACACATATATGAAACCTAATACACCCATCATAACTACCCATCTAATATGTATACACCATGCACATGCATCACAACCATATGTACATGACATGTTGAACTCATATCAAGAAAAACAGCGCATGATCTTGCAGGAGAGGCCTATTTAGAATTTTCTTCAGGTCGACTATCCCATCCCACTCAAGAGGTCTCTGTAAGGTTTATTTTAAGGATGATGAACAAAACATCATGATTATCACCATCATCATCATCATCATCATTATTATTATTATTATTATTATTATTATTATTATTATTATTATTATCATTATTATTATTATTATTATTATTATTATTATTATTATTATTATTATTATTATTATTATTATTTACCGATTGATTTGCATTTTATTTCATCGTCTGGCCGGGTCTTCACCTGAGACCTAAGTCACGTTTATATTAGATGGAGAGAAACTTCCTGAGAATTTGGGAGCTTGACGTCAACACATATTTTTGAGTCTTATAGATTGATGATTTCCCAAGGATTCGTTCAAAATATTTGGCAGTATCTTTCTTGATCATTCCCAAGCACCACCATCAACAAGAATGGTTTTGGTTTTTAATTGTCACGGTCTAGATATCTTGATCTCAAGGTCCTTATATTTCGACAGTTTTTCAAATTCCTTTGTTCAGAAGGCACTATCATTTCAATTAACAGGCATGTTTTTTTTTTTGCCTTAGGTCTTTGATGACGATGTCTGGTCTGTTACCATTTATTTGCCTGTCTGCATGTATTCTATAATCCCATATGGTGGTAATGTTCTCGCCCTCTATGACTGGCTCCGGATGGCGTTCATACCAGTTTTTAGGTTGCGGGAATATCATATTGATGGTGTATGTTCCCTTGCAATATTGACTAATTTGGTCATACCTCGTTTATATTCTGTAGGATCAAGGACTGAGCAATCGGTAACAATGTTCTCAATGCTCTCAAGTTTGTCCTTGCATAGTTTACACTTTGTATCTACCTCAATGTTTGTGACATTAGCTTGATAGTCCCGAGTGAGGAGACTTTGTTCTTATGCTGCTAAGGTAAATCCTTCTGTTTCGACTTTCAAACCAACACTCTGCAGCCACGGATGAGTTCTTCTCCTATCTACATCAACTTCTCTAGTCCTTTGGGAGATTGCCCATGCAATGCATTTTTTGCAACACTCTTGATATTACATTAAAGCTTCCCTAATCGGCTTTTGTTTTACTCTTTTTTGCTGCCGTAGTGAATTTTGTGCCATCCTTATCATCATCATAACCAGGCAGGTTAAGCTTTCGTCTATAATTAAATGCCTCCTTTGAGATTGAGTACAGTTTCTTATACTCTTCATGTTGCCTTGCCAACTGTATCATCCAGTCGGTGTTACTTTGAATGTACACCTGCAGTCTTATCGCAGTTGTTTTAAAGGACGTTTTTAGTTCGATTAAACCTCTGCCGCCTTCCTTTCGTCAAAGATAGAGCTTGTGGACATCTGATTTTAGGTAGTGTATTCTGTGTGGTGTCAGCAGTTTCCTCGATTTGACTCAGTCGATTATTATTATTATTATTATTATTATTATTATTATTATTATTATTATTATTATTATTATTATTATTGTTATTATTATTATTATTGTTATTATTATTATTATTGCTTTTGCACAGCTTCTAACGCTGGAGATGTACAACGATGTCAGCTGTTCACTACCAGTGAACTAAGGTAACACCTCTTATTTTTCGAGCACCTTCCGAGATTTTTGCTCACTGTTCCCAGGGCTCCGACAATTATTGGTACTACTACCACCTTTGTCATCGACCATAAGTGCTTAACCTCCCAAGACAACCTGTCATATCGATCGCCTTTCCTTCTCTAGATCGATAGTAAAGTCTATTATTATTATCATTATTATTATTATTATTATTATTATTATTATTATTATCGACTTAGCCCCCCTCCAAACCGCTGGCCTTGTGCCAACTTTTAAAATCAATATTTATACTCCCTCTAATTAATGAAACTAATTAATATGTCATATATTTATACGACAGAGTGTAATAAGATATTTATTTCTAATCATTAGTATTGCAACCCTGACACTGACAGAAATGTGTTTTGTTTGTGTGTTTAATGTAAAGAAATAAACATCATCTTCAAATTTTAGTTATTTCTAAAAAGCTAAATATTTTCCTTCTATTTCATTATAGATTCACTATGGAAGACTATGCAGGAAATACTTCAAGAATACCTACCCCTCAGAAAAGAGATTTCTGTGACTCAACAACAAAATATGACACAGTACCCATCAAGAAAAAATGCAGATATGAGAGAAATGATTGTTCAGGTACTGAAATGTCCCAAAAACGACCGTTGTCTCAGTCAACAACAGTCAAAAGACATGAAGGTGGCCATAAAATGTGTGAAATTGGAAGACAACATGATTTTGATAAACATATTTTATACAAGATTCAATGCATATGTAGACAAAATTAATATGTTGATAAATTTTCGAGAAAGAATATGTACATTTTTAAAATATATAGGATTGGATGAAAAACAATTTCTACAAGATTTTAAACAGAGTATAGAAACCTTACGGAGAGACATTAAAGAAAATGATTACAGTCAAGATTTTATTATTTTTAGAAAACTTGAATTGTTTCTGAAAGACTATTTAAAGACAAACATTTTACAAGACAAACAAAAAACCATTGAGATACCAAAAATAATCAATAAATTTCGTCCTCTATGTCCGGTTGTCACCAGAGAAGTAGCGGTCGATGAATCTTGTGAGGACGTACACAATGTTATATCCAATATTGCTATCATTCAAGGGGGAATAGTAACATATTCCCGCTATTGCATGACAATATCTTGTGTGACAACGGATGGTGAGAGAAATGATGTCCATTGCCCATCATCTGTCACCGACATCACCAGAATTGGACAAGACACAGTTCTAGCCAGTCTCCCATTTAAGAAAACGATTCTTATTATCAATCCCACACATTTTAAAATTAAAACACTTCAATTAGGTTTTTTCCTGGTATCACATTTACAAGATTCTACATTTGTAGGTGTAGAAATGTTTGATAAGACCATATACCTTATTGATTTGGATGATAATACAATTACAAAACAATGCATAGTCAAAGAGGTACCTGCAGATATTGCTGTAGGACCGCAGAGTAAAATTTTAATAGCATTTTCCAACATTAGCAAAGTATCCTGTTATAATTTGGATGGCCATCAGTTATTTGAAGTAGACATCCATTCTCTGTACCTAGCAACCAACATCACTTTGTACCAAAGCAATTTTTATGTCCTCCAGGGACATATCATTTATAGAATTTCAGGTACAGGTGCTGTTTCAAAGAGGGAAATTGGCAGGAAATGCCGGTATATTTCCGTTGGCAGAAATACTGTTTTCTTGACCGATTATTTCGGGGTTCCTCATGCTATTGGAACAAATGAAGACTTTTGGTCCCGTCTATCATACTGCAACCAGCTACGTAGCCCAAGTTTCAACAACTCTATTTATATTGAGGATTGCTATAATATAGCACAAATTCTACCTCTGTCAACATCTTCTATATTAATAATCGACAGGAATAAGAAAGCTATAATATTCAATGATACTGGAGAAATAATTAGCAAAAATAATTTAGCTTTTGTCTCCCGTCCTTTTCCCTTTTGCAGATTGAACTCAAACACATTTCTAGTCTTTTATCGTGAAATGAAAGGACTTCAGTGTATCACCTGTCCTGAACTAAGCAATGGCCCTTTGATAATGGTCGACACTGATTACATTAAAATATGTCCTATTGTATCAAAAAAATGTTTAGCTCTGACCACCAGTGAAAACAAAGTGGAGATACATATCCTATTGATTAAGGAAGACAAAGTTGACATAATAGGAAGAATTTCTCTGGGACATGGTAATGTCGCCGTTGCTGCAACTCCTGTTAATTTTGTAGTCGCAGACAGAAGAAAAAATAAACTGGTTTTTCATTCCCTAACTGGCGAAAAACATTTTGAAAAATGCCTTTCATTCTTTGGCTACCCTCATCATATCTACTCTGACAATATTTATTTTTATGTCCTATTCCAGAGAGAGTCTAATGTGATATGTTACGATGTATACGGAGGAATTAAATGGCAGTGGAAACTACCTTTCCCTGTTCACTGTCACATTGCTGTTTTCCAAGGAACTGTTTATGTACCGGACGTTGAACTCAACAGGATTCTTCTTTATAAGTATCATGGCTGGTCTGGCTGTTCTTTGCATACCGAAAATCCACACATGAAAAATCTGAATATACGACTCAAAGAAAAGGAGAATGACAAAGTTCTCATTGGCGAAATATGTCATCTGGCAAATGGACAGTTGGTGGTGTCTGACATCAGCCATGATTGCTTGTTATACATTTCTAATGAAGGAGACATTGTGTCCAGATTATCTCTGCCGTCTACAGCTACAGATATATGTCGATGGGATTCTCATCAAATAGGTGTCACATTACCCCTACAGAAACAATTAAGGGTCATCGGAAACCTATCAAAGACAGTAAGAAGTGTATCATTAAGCCAGCCTTATATACGGGTGTGTAAGCTGGCTAAAGGTGAAATTGTTTGCTATTGTGATAATCCATCTCATTTAGATATTTTAGCCATTAAAAATCATAACCAAGTTGAAATGATTTGTAGAATTAACATCCCTATTGTAGTGAAATCATTAGCAATAGAAAATGAAACATTAAAGCTATTAATTGTTACTAGGAATAAAGTATTTCAGTACAACACTAGTATTAGTGGTGATGATAGTAGTAGTAGTAGTAGTAGTAGTAGTAGTAGTAGTAGTAGTAGTAGTAGTAGTAGTTGTTGTTGTTGTTCTTGTAAGATGGTTCCCAGTTTTTTGCTGTCAAAAGTGAAACCTCCTCCTAATCTCTCTGGCGGATGTATTGATAAAATATTTGTTTATCTGACAGAACACAGTCGTATGTTTGCTATAAATGAACATGACTTAGTGGTCATTGATCATGTTACAAATAACGAAGTTAATATGTATATCGACCTGGTAGATGTATTTTCCAGAAACATCTGTGTAAGTGAAATGTTGTCTTCAACATTATATGTACAGGATCTGACAGTTTCTGATAAAGCTAGACATGATGTTGTGCCTCCAGGTTTTCGAGACAAACAACCAGTGACAATTTATTTTTTGGTTATTACTGAAAATAACCTGATTGCTGGATACGACATTAATAATAACAACTTTAAGATATTAACATTTGATTGTCAACATCTTGACTCTGTCAAACTGATTGTTGCTCAATATATCAAAATTTGTCGATGGCAGTTATTACAACAGGTGATCAATTGTTGACATTAAAAGTGGAATTTCCATTGTCGTTGCTAGTTTATCAGATGAGATATAAATATAAATGCATCGCTTCTTTGTCAAACAATCAGCTGGTTTGTAGTAGATGGAAAGATGAATGTAGTCTGTATGTCCTTTATATTGATGAAATATATTCGACTGTGACCGAAATAAAACACATAGACGTACCTGAAACATTAATAACAAGAAACACAGTTGGTGATATTAATGATCTCATCCGTGATATTACAGTTACTGTTAATGATGAGATCATTGTCAGCAATAGAAAGTTCATCATTTTCTTCAGAAGTGATGGTCGGTATTTACATTCAATTAGACACTACATGAAATATATCAGTATTTGTCAGAAGACGACAATTGCCGACAGTTATATGTACATTCATGGTGGGTGGGAAAGATATTCAAGTGACTACAGAGAATACAAAAACGTCGTGTGTTTGACACAGGCTGGTGATTACAACGGAATATTTTTAAATGAGAGAATTTATAAAGATGAATTATATTTCTCCACTATAAACTGTAAAGGACCAAGGTTCGTTGGAAGCCGTTGGAATAGTAACGAATTGTATGTTGAAGCTTTGTTTATGGTCAATCGGGAAAAATTCCCCGTTTGTCGTTTACAAACAGACAAATATCCAGTTCAAGTAAAGGATATTGATATCTCTGATGAAGGAGCGACAGCTGTGTGTGAGAGAACCAATAATGGCAATGTCAAAATATTTGACAGCGACGGGCAGCTACTTTGTTACAAAGATGTTGGAAGTTTAGTTGGGGGTGTGTGTTTTACAAAAGAAAAAGACATAATGGTGACAATCCCTAACAGACAGGAAATATTTCAACTGAAGCAACAAGATTTGGAGAAATATAAAGTTTGGCAAAGTCCAATACCTTACGGCGCAATATGGAGAAATGTGGGAAATATTTACTGGTGCGCACATGTTAACTTGATTGAATGCCATATCATAAGGATTAATAAGGACCAACTGAAGGTTCTGCAATCTACGTCGTTATTAAAGCTTAATTCCGATCTTCATTTCCCTTCCATTACATCTCAGATGAATAATGAAATATTCAGTAATGAATTAATTAATAAATTGAATTACAGTGAAGGAAGAGTTGGAAGAAGAGATAAATCAGGTGAAATAGTTGGTAAAAGCAGATTGAAGGTGAGACGTGGTAATTACCTTGCAGAGTGTATGTCAGGAATTGATGAAATAGCAATGAGGAGACTGCCACATAGGACAGCAATGGTTCATCTCTCCATTCCCACATGCGGTGAACCTGTTGATTATAATTTTATGGAGAGTAAAAACTACAATAGTAAACTAGTTAGGTTAGATGATAATGTCAGTGTGCTGATGTTTAGAGACACCTGTCACATTAATCAGCACAACAACAGGTGACATACTTCAACATAAACAACTACCACAAGAACAAGCACCACCACACTACATATGTCGATGGACAGACGAACGTTTTATAGTCGTCTTTGGTAAACAACTGATGTTCTTCAACATAAATCTCTGTCGTTTAAAAACCATCAAAACTGAGAAATACTATAACAAGATTTATAACAACAATGACAATCAACTTGTGTGTGGTGGTCATTATATCAGTGATAGGACTCAAAATGGAAGATACAAATACTACTACTATGTAGAAATAGTTGATATTGATGGTGACACATGTAAAGATAGGGATGGAGTGTGCTGTGGGGTAGTAGAGAATGAGGAGGTAGAGGTGGTAGTGATGTTAGATATAACAGTGACATCTGGTGGTGATATTGTTGTTATGAAGTGGGAGGAAGAGGAGGATTGGTGGAGGAGTGGTAGTCACTATGTTATCTGTTGGTACAGGGAACAGGTTTTGGTGAGGAGTATAAAGCTACCAACACGTGGAAATTATAAGGATTATATTTACCGACCTTGTCTAACCGCAATGGGTGAATATGTTTATATAACAGACAGTGATAACAACATTTACCAAATACCCAGTCATATTGAACCCCAAACATCTGAAGATATTGAACATCTGACATATAAAAATATTCAACAATATTTACTCCTCAGGGCCGATGATAATGAAGTTTTCATTGTTCTTGGTTTTGATATTTCAGACAATTCTTTCATGGTTTTTGGAATTATTCCAAGACGACAATCGTTTGCTTTCTTTCATTATGACAGATAAATATTTTCATAATTATTACAGTTTGTTGTCTAAATGTATGAGTGTGTATAATATGCTATATATATGTTACATTTTCACACGCATACACACACACACGCACGCACACAGTAACACACACACACACTCTCTCACACACGTGTGTGTATGTGTGTGCTATATAAAAGCGAGCCTATCAATTTATTTACGTATGTCTTGCACAGTCACACGTAAATAAACAAATATATGAACACATACATACACGCACGAACAAACAAACAAACAAACATACATACATTCATACATACATACATATATACATACATACATACATACATACATACATACTAGTTCCTTGTTAATGAGAAAATATTATGGCAGTTATCACTTTATTTTCATATATCAAAATAATTTAAATTTTATTTACAGTCACGCTTAGCAATAATGAAATAATTTGGGTGAAAGGAGGATGATCGGTATTGAATGGCTTGGCTTAGTTAAATATTTTACGTAATTGGCAAATCATTCAAATGTTATTTTAGCTGCAATATTTTAAGCTGTTGTCCTTTATTTTGGGAATACTTCATGTCCAGCATTTTTCCAGGTTTATTAAATAAACTGTTGGAGACTCGTATTTTCAGTAATTTGTTTTTTCAATAACGCCAACTTGACATTCATTTTATTCATTTTTATGGATACATTCCTTTTTTCCTGAGCCTCGCTTAGATTTTTGTTGACAATATATTTTTTCCAGAATATTTTTTGTTCGACTTTTCTTTCTGTTTTGCCCTACAATATGAGCTTTTATGTCCGATTTTCCCACAAAACATTTTAGATTTTTAAAAGGACAGTTATCTTGAAAATGTAAACCTCCGCATTCATAGCGTAGAGTCGGTCTTGATATTCGTTTTTTTTTTGTTTTTCTTACCTGTTTTAGGTCGATACTGATGCATAAGAGAGCAATATTTTTCCTTCAAATTTAACGTTCTTTGCAAGTTTCAAATACCACGTCGACATTTTTATATCCTTAAATGTCTGGATAAATGATATAACGAAGCAGAGGTAAGGCAATGTCTTCACACGACGTACTTCTACTACTGCTCAAAGAAACTCCAAAACGCCCTCTGTCGTCATCAACGATAAACATTCCGACGAAACCATCTTTTAAATACACAGGTGTGTTAATGTCTGTCACCACAACAGTTTACTTTTCTTATTTTTTTAATTTTTCCTTTTCCTCTCTGTCTTTCTTTCTTTTTTCTCTTTCACATGACTTAGTAAATGACCATTCTGGTGTGTTTATCTTAATGATGACCTACCAATGTATACAGTGCGTCTCTCTGCGCTGAGTGCCAGAAAGACTCCCCCCCCCCAAAAAAAAATGAAACCAGAATTGAAAGGAGATAACAATGAAAATAATAATAATAATAATAATAATAATAATAATAATAATAATAATAATAATAATAATAATAGTAATAATAATAATAATACACCTATCTGAAAAACTCTGAGGACTGGATGCTAAAACTTGTCTTAAAATATGAAAGCAAGAAAGCATCTTACTCAGTAACAAAACAGGCAAAGGAATATCTAAGTGAATTCCAATTGCAACAAATTCAAGAATTAGACGAACTAGAAACACCTGCAGAAAAAGCTAAGCGCTTGAAAACCCGTGCTAAAATTGCTGCCTTAGCTATTATGACTGAAAAATGGCATGGAAAACCTCTCAATGGCAAATACCCAAAGAGAGCGAATAATGCAGATATTGACAAAGCCCTTACCCACCAATGGTTAATGGCCTCTGGCTTGAAATCAGAAACAGAGGGGTTTATCATAGCAGCCCAAGATCAATGCCTACCTACAAAGAACTACCAGGCCAACATATTAAAGAACGGCAGCTCCCCATTATGTCGTATATGCCAACAACAACATGAGACCATCGATCATGTTGTCTCCATGTGCAGTCTGCTTGCTCCTACAGAGTATCTCAACAGGCATGATAGAGCTGCACAATATATTCACTGGGTAATATGCAAAAACCTGGACTTGCCCCATGATAAAAACTGGTGGGAACACAAACCACCCCCAGTACTTGAAAATGATCACATTGAACTCCTCTGGAACTTCACCATTCAAACTGACAGAAAGATAGACGCAAATAGGCCAGACATCATACTGAAAGACTTCAGACAAAAATCATGCCTCCTCATTGATATGACTGTCCCAATCGATATAAACGTATCTGTCAATAATAATAATAATAATAATAATAATAATAATAATAATAATAATAATAATAATAAATAATAATAATAGCTGTTCCCAGGGCTCCGAGAATTATTTGTACTACTACCATCTTTTTCATCGACCACAATGGGAGGTTAAGTAGTTATGGTCGATGCAAAAGGTGGTATTAGAAGCAATAATTGTCGGAGCCCTGGGAACAGTGAGTTAAAATCATGAGAAGTAAATGGAACAAATACGGGCTGCAATAAGGGTGGGGCACTTGCAGGAAACAGCATCGCTTGGAACCGCTGGAATACTCCGGAAAGGGCTCGAAAAATGAGAAGTGTTATCTTAGTTCACTGGTAGTGAACAGCTGACACTGCAGTACATCCCCAGGGTTAGAAGCAGTGCAAAGGCAATAATAATAATAATAATACTAATAATATTTTAAAAGGACTGACGAGTATGCACTGATTTTTCAACAGGTTTAAACGAATTTTTGATGCCATACAATTACCCGTTACCAAATGCGGAGGAAAGTTTCGCGAAGTTGAATGGAGGAAATTTCTTCAATGTTGGACTTATCTGAAGCATACCTGCAGGTACAAGTTGATGAGGAATGTTCAAAATTATTGACAATAAATACCCATAAAGTGTTGTATAAATTTAATTGACTCCCGTTGGATATAAAAGTAGCACCAGGCATTTTCCAATACGTTATGGACACAATGCTCGCATGTTTGGATTTCGCTATAGCTTACCTTGACGACATACTCATGAAAATGTGATTCTCGGAGTAAGCATGCTGGGCATGTTAAACAGGTCTTCGGAAAAATGAAAGATTATGGGTCTAAGCTCAGCAAGGGAAAGTGTGAATTTTTTATGCCAAGAATATAATATCTAGGGCAGATTATAGATAAAAAGAGACGTAATCCAGACCCATCAAAGGCGAGTGCAATATAGAATAGGCCTCACCCAACAAACATTAGAACGTTACAAGCATTGGGGGCGGGGCTCGCAAATTACTACCAGGTTACATAGCGAGTATGCATGATTTGAGAGCTCCCTGAATAACTTGTTAAAAAAGGCATTAAGTGGAACTGGTCGGGTCAAAAATATTTAAAGGTAATTAAAAACATCTTAACGTCAGAATTGTCTCTATCACATTTTGACCCGAATTTAGAAATGGTAGTGGTATAAAACGCTAGTCAAAGTGGTATTGGAGCTGCAATTTAACGCGAATATGAAGATGGTATCGTGAAAGCTGTAGATCATGCTTCGAGTTCCTTATTTCAGGCTGAGAAAGGTTAGAGTCAAATAGGGAAAGAAGCATTAGCCATCAAATTTGCGGGAAAGAAATTCCATGAATTTATACATGGAAGACGAATCCGTATGCAGACAGACCACTGCTCTTTATTGCCAATCTATGGATCAAAAAAGAGTATTCCCCCACATACAGCCAACAGCTTGCATCACTGGGGAACGATCCGACTGAATTATGACATCAAGATGGAATATTTGCCATCTAAAAAATTGGGACAAGCAGATGGTTTGCCGAGATTAATACCAATAGTGAACTACTAGATGACACAGTGAATTGCCTGTCACATTGAAAGAAATAATTAAAATAGAGACGGACAAGTTAATCATGAAAATGAAAAAAAAAATAGTGAGATCAGAAGAAACAAGAAAAAATGTGGCTGGACGTAACACAGTTTTGAAATTGTATTCGATATGTGATAATATGATTATGTATTGCACAAAGGGTCGTAATGCCTGTCTGAATACAAATTCAAATGTTAAAGGAATTCCACACTGGACATCCAAGAATTTCTTGGATGAAAACGCTTATGGGGGGGGCTATGTTTACATGCCGAAAATATATCCAGATATTGAGAAGTTGGTAAAATCCTGCAAAGGGTGTGCTCTTACAGCGAAATCACCAGCAATAAAATTTCAACCTTGGTCCAAGACCGATATTCCATGGACCAGGTTGCACAGATTTCGCAGGACCGTTAAACCGATCATATTATCTAATAGTGGTTGATAGCTTTACAAAATGGTCAGAAATGTGCAAATGTAGAGAACCGACCTTCACGGTAGCAGTGGAATTTCTACACGAACGTTTTGCTAAGTATGGTGTTCCGGATTCCATAGTCTCCGATAACGGTGCAGAATTTACGGCGAATGTATTCAATAATTTTCTGAAGTTGTACTCAATTGAACATATGACTACTCCTCCGTATCATCCAAGGTCGAACGGACAAGCTGAACGCTTTGTGGGCACTTTCAAAAGGGTACTAAAGAAATCCAGAAATTAGTTAGAGGATTATGTAGCATTGACAGAATTCCTGAGAGTATATCGTGTTTATCGTGTAACGCCAAACCCTAATGTCTTTTCAGGCTAGTCGCCTGCGGAACTGATGTATGTCGATAGAAAGGTAGAAAAAAAAGGAAGCAATTGCTAAATAAACAGCACGAATTTCTTCTCCATGGAAACAACGTTGGATGAAACGTGTGGCTTGAGAAGGAGACAACTTCGCAGGAGATGAAATACCGGATTGATACGCATTGTAGTTTTCTTGTTATAGTCCGGGTACTTTTTAATCAGAGCTTGTATGTTCAGTAAGTTAGGAAGAGAGAAAGAGACGAGAGGAGTAGCAAGAGATACACGGAATGTTAAAGGTAGGAATATGAGGAGGGGCAAAGGGAGAAGGAGAAAGAGAAAAAGTCGAATGATATATTTTGTAAGAGAGAAAGAGAGAGAGAGAGAGAGAGAGAGGGAGAGAGAGGAGGGTACAGGGAATGTAAATGAGCATATGATAATACAAAAAGAGTTAAGGAAGAAAGAAAGAGAGAGAGAGAGAGAGAGGGGAGAAAGAAAAAGGCAGATAGACAAAGGGATAGAAGAAGGAACTGAAAGGCAAATTGAGAGAGAAAGAGAAAGTGTGAGGAGAAAAGTGAATGGGGTGGAATGAAACAGTAAGATATAATGAAGAAGCAGAACAAGAGAAAGAGATAAATATATGTTTAGTATGAGAAGGAGAGTGTGAGGTGGGAAGAGAATGCGATAGAGGCATAATAATAAGATGGCAAGGCGGCGAGCCGGCAGAAGCGTTAGCACGCCGGACGAAATGCTAGCCGGTATTTCGTCTGTTTTTACGTTCTGGGTTCAAATTCCGCCGAGCTTGACTTTGACTTTCATCCTTTCGGAGTCGATAAATTAAGTACCAGTTGCGTACTGGGTCGATCTAAACCGTTGGCTCCCTCCCTCAAAATATTGAACCTTGTGCCTGAAGTAGAAAACTATAATATATAAGATGGCACAAAGAGAGAGAGAGAGAGAGAGAGAGAGAGAAGGGGAGGGAGACAGAAACAGAGAGACAAAAATAAAGAACGTGGGAGAGATAAAAGCAGAATGGTGTATATGCTTTCTGAGAGAAAGAGAGAGTATGATTTGAGAAAGAAACAGGGTTAGGCGGAGATATATAATGAGGTATTAGAGAGAGAAAAAGAAAGAGAGAGGAGGAAAAGAGGAGGAGTAAGGGATAAACAGGAGGACAAAAGGAGATAGAGAGGAGGAGAAAGGGAGGAGAGAGAGACAAAGTGAGAAATGCAGCGAGGTGATGCATGCATAGATTCATACATATACTTACTAACATACATACAAATATACATACATAAATACATACATACATACAAATATACATACATACATGCATATATATATACATACATACATACATACACACACATATACATAATACATACATACAAATATACATATATACATACTTACATACAAATATACATACATACATACATACATACATACATACATACATACATACATACATACTGAGAAATTTGCAGATACTCCACCCAGACTACAAGTTCAGATTCATACCCGTGATTGTTGGGGCATCGGGATATGTAACGAACTGCCTCAACAAAAACCTGGAAAAATTAGGGTTCTCAAAACCTGAAAGAAAAAGGCTGATTAGAAGACTACAGATTCAAGCCATCAATGGAACTGTAAAGATATGTAAAACCTTCCAAAAATTTAGCACATAAATACATATGCATGCATCTAGACATGAAAATATATACATAAAAACGCATCCATAAAACAAACATACAAATGTGCGCATACACGAACACAAAATACTGCACACACACATATTCACAAATACCTAGATGATGTTGATAAAAGTTCCAATGAAGGAGCCTGAATGTTAGAGTCCGGCTCTTTCTCTGTGGACAAGGAATAGAGAAATGAAACTGATTGATAACATACAAATATACATACATATGTAATTTTTGCACTAATGAGCATATGACAATTAGTGCGTTGATGTGCTGAGTAAAGCACTGGCACAGTTTGGGGCTAGCTGATGCCATCCGCACTTGGAGTATATTTCCGTTGGATCTACAGCAGGAATTCCACAGAGTTAGTTGAGATAATAATCGATTAATGAAACAGAAGAAGGATTTGGTATTGGCTTATTTTATATGATGATTGTTTCGATCTATCCTGCGACTGTCCCTTACGGGTGGGATGCTGCGCATCATATTGTGTTACATCAATTCCCACTAAAAATATTGCGTTCAGGCAATCATGTTATTTGCCCGCTTCATTAGGGAATGCGACTTTGTTACGATTGTCCTTATGTTAAATATTCCTAAAATAATAATTGTAAATAATTGTAAATGTAAACGTATAAAGTATAGAGAAGAAAACACATACAAGAGAAAGTATTTGGGAAAGAAATATAGATAGGGTGAGAGCTGTAAGAGAAGGATTAGACTGCGTTAAGTTTAAAGGGAGGGAGGGGTATTAAACTTGATAACACGGGCAGATGTGTACAGGCACGAATATACGCACATACATCCTCACAGAGACGTAGACACCCACGTTCACCCTGATCCACGTAGGCCGTAGACTCTTACAGACGATATATGACAGGAAAATGAAGACAGTAAAGATCAGACACACCCGTACGTATAGTTGTATATGTATACACATACGTAGAACAATGCACCCCCCCCACACACACACACGCACACACACACACAACCTGACGCTGTTGATTCCTGTGATCATGGCGGAAAGAAGGTCGAAGTTTCGTGTCGGCTGCAAAGACGGAGACTGATACGTGTACTTCTCGACGAAATACTGTTAGAAGGAGCTTCACCCGAAGGTTGCAGCCATCTTCTGCACCATCTGACTTTACTTCTTGGCCGATGTATTGAGTTTGTTCCTCCACTGAGTCGTCATGGTAAAGTGCTGCAGTCGATGGAAGAGGTGGAAGGTGTGGTCGATCGTTCGAGTGTATAGCTTGTGTCGAAGGATAAGACTAAAATCACTACCTCGTGCGGTACAGCCCCTACATCCTGTGATACCGTGTCTTGTAAAGTGGCTCGTGTGACCTGCCAGAAGACACTTAAGAACATTTCGTGTGTGTAGTCGCTCTGTTAAGCAGGACTCTGAAACCAACTCGAGTCGAATGCATGCGATCGTTTTGCTGACTTTCTCTTCGAAAGAACGGCTAAGTGGCCCTGAATTTGCATTATTTGTCATCCAAAATCGAAGAGCACGTCAAGAACTATCTGTAAAGCATTATCCTCATACTGTCCTCTCATTATGCTAGAAATAACAACCAAGTATCTTCAAGAAAAATAAAGGTCAGTTTTAGCACACTCTCTCTCTCCCTCTCTCACTCTTTCTCCCCCCCCTCTCTCTCTCTCTCATTAGCAACCTCATCGTAAGGTCATGAGTTCGATACTTGCCGGCGCGTTGTGTCCTTGAGCGAGACACTCTATTTCACATTGCTCCAGTCCACTCAGCTGACAAAAATGAATTGTACTTGTGTTTCAAAGGGCCAGCCTTGTCAAATTCTGTGTCACGCTGAAAATCCCTGAGAACTATATTTAAAGTAAACGTGTCTGTGGAGTGCTCAGCCACTTGCACATTAATTTCACGAGCAAGCTGTTCTGTAGATTGCATCAACTGGAAACCTAGTCGTCGTGACCGACGGGTTGCCAGCTACAAGGGCAACAACAAAAATAGTAAACATAAATAATAAATATAAATATATATGTGTGTTTGCATGTGTGATTGTATGTGTGTGTGTGTGTGTGTGTGTGTGTGTGTGTGTGTGTGTGTGTGTGCGTGTGTGCAAGTGTGTGTGGTTTGTTGTTCCACACCAGAGCTTCACAACCGGTGTTGGTTTGTTTACTTAGGGGTTCTGGAACAGGGGCCTCTTGAATAAGTACGAGGTAAAAAAAAAATTAAATTACTGCATCTTCACGACGGTGCCCCAGCATGACCGCAGTCAAATGACGGAAACGAATAAAACAATAGAAGAATAGAATGGAAGAAAGGTGTATGAAGAAGAAGCAAGTGTATTAATTCGACGCTCGGGAAAGTGAGAAAGTCTTTTATGCGTTGAGCCTCCACTCTTCAACCGAAAGGAATAAAAGAAAATAAACAGAGATAAATAAATAAAAAAAATACTTGCGGATTTGGCGGTGAAGCATGGCATGTATGTATGTGTGTATGTATGTATGTATGTGTGTGTGTGTGTGTGTGCCAGGAATTCGGTAGGTGATCACCGGCAGATGTCTGTAACTGTGAGTGCGAACGTATGTATGTATGTATGTATGTATGTATATGTACGCATACATGCTCACATTTTCACGCGTACATACATAAATGCATTTGTATTCAAGCGTGCGGAGACAATTATTCTGGCTAACAGAAAATATTCTAAGAGTTTTAATGTCAAGGGAAACTACCTTAATGTTATACGTTAAGAATTATCTCCCTTGCAGAGGAAAATTAATGACATGTATGGAGGGCTTCAGACGTAAGAATTAACAACTGCAGACAATATAGAACTACTGCAAGCATGCAAACACGTATATATATATTTGCATATATCCAAAAATTCATATCTACATCATTAAGATCATGATTACGTGACTGACCGGAAAATCGAATGTTTGTATATATCGTTGGTCGCAATGTACTTTGCGTCATTTTAACTTTCGAATGCTGCCACTCCGCTGGATGCACCATCTAACCCTCATTGGGTGGCAATTCCGTCGCAGGGTTGATCTTTTACAGCTGAGTGAACTGGAGCAAAGTGATATATAGGGTCCTGCCCGTCTATACTTGTATGAGAGCGTGTGTATATATATATATGTGTGTGTGTGTGTGTGTGTGTATGTATACCTATCTATATATATACATGCATATATATATATATATATATATATATATATATATGTATATAGATGTATATATAGATGTGTGTGTATATATATATATATATATATACTCTTTTACTCTTTTACTTGTTTCAGTCATTTGACTGCGGCCATGCCGGAGCACCGCCTTTAGTCGAGCAAATCGACTCCAGGATTTATTCTTTGTAAGCCTAGTACTTATTCTATTGGTATCTTTTGCCGAACCACTAAGTTACGGGGACGTAAACACACCAGCTTCGGTTGTCAAGCGATGTTGGGGGGACAATCACAGACACACAAACACACATACACATATATATACATACATATATATACGACGGGCTTCTTTCAGTTTCCGTCAACCAAATCCACTCACAAAGCTTTGGTCGACCCGAGGCTATAGTAGAAGACACTTACCCAAGGTGCCACGCAGTGGGGACTGAACCCAGATCCATGTGGTTGGCAAGCAAGCTACTTACCACACAGCCACTCCTGCGCCTATATATATATATATATATATATATATATATATATATATATATATATATATATATATATATATATATATATATATATATATATATATATATATATATATATATATATATATATATATATATATATATATATATATATATATATATATATATATATATATATATATATATATATATATCACATATCACACATACATATACATGGGGGCAGGTTCTGGGTTCAGTCCAACTGCGTGGCACCTTGGGCAAGTGTCTTCTAGTATAACCTCGGGTTGTAGTAGAATACCAAAGCCTTGTGAGTGGATTTGGTAGACGGAATTTAAAGAGGTCCGTCGTATATATATATATATATATATATATATATAAATGAGGATACGATTGATATTTAAATACCGATTTTATCAGGTGGCCAGCATGAGAATAAAAAACAATCAAATGTAATAATTATTCAAAATTATAAGTTAGGGTATCTAAAAGATGCTACCACGCTGAAAACAGCAGCCAAGACTTGACTCTAAAACCACATTACATGTTCATATAGTACGGTATTTAAATATCGATCTTAACCTCATTTATATAAATTGATATATTTATTTCGTCATTATATTCACTGCGATGATATTCTGACCATATCGCACGGGGAGTTTTCAGACGGGCAACAAAACGTAATTTAGGGTATCTAAGAGATACCACCACGCTGGAAATAGCAGTCAAAACGTTACTTTAAAACCACATTAAATGTTCATGTAGCACCAGGAGAGAAGACGAAGAGACAAAATGAACTAGTAAAAAATTACTGGACAATTCCAGATCCCAGATTTCTGGCTCTGTGTAAGAAATGCTCTGTCTTCATCAGTGGAATACACTCAGAAAAGCACATAAATACAAATATATATTTAGACAACATACGGTATGCTTACATATCCGAAAGTATACATACATATATATGTACATACGTACAGGACCAGTTTAAATTGCCCGTCTAAAAACTCCTCGTGCGATATGGTCAGAATATCACCGCAGTGAATATAATGACGAAATAAATATATCAATTTATATAAATGAGGTTAAGATCGATATTTAAATACCGATTCTATCAGGTGTCCATCATGGGAATAAAAAACCATCAAAGGTAATAATTATCTGGTCATATGTTTATGTGTATATATATATATATATATATATATATAGATAAGTGTGTGTGTGTGTGTGTGTGTGTGTGTGTGTGTGTGTGTGTGTGTGTGTGTGTGTACGACGGGCTTCTTTCAGTTTCCGCCTACCAAGCCCACTCACAAGACTTCAGGAGGCTTTGGTAGTCCGAAACTATAATAGAGAGCACATGAGTAAGTTTATTTTATTTTTATGTTTTGTGTTTGTGTAATTTATGGCTTGTGCACAGAAATTGATTGTCTAAGTATGTGTCTGAGAGTAGGTTGTCAGCAAATGACCCTCGTTGGAGGCTATTTATGTGGAAAATATTCCCGGTTCGAGTATATTTCATCATCTGTACCTTACGACCCATTAAGGGCTTCAGATAGTCTAGATTGTTTATGGGTGTATCACCCTTTCTCCCATATAGTGTTAT
>NC_142957.1:2939186-2964186 GCF_046866305.1 Octopus bimaculoides | reverse complement strand
AAGGAAAGAAGGAGGGGAGCAGGGTTAACGTGAGGGAAAAAGGAATTCAGGAGAGTAAGGGCGAGGAGTAGTGTTGAAAGGGTGAAAGGTAGAGTTGTGAATTGAAGGACTTAAATAATCGTAAATAATAATTTAATGTAAAGTGGATATACACCATTTTATGAGAAACAAGCAATGTTTAATAACTAATGTTATAAAGTTTAATAAGGGGCTTAAATTTTACCCCTCCCCCAGTTTTAAATTTTTAACTTTTTCATCCATTTATTTATGTATCTGTCTATCTATTCATCCCTGTCCGTTTATTTATAATATATATTTGTCAACTAAATGTGGAGATCCTATAGAAGACGGTGCAACTGTTGTTTTTAGCCCCAGGAAGACATTCATATCTATCTCTTTATACACATACCTAATTGCTTATTGATTTTAAAATTTTGAAAACGTGGTTTCTTGCATATCCAGAATCTCTGTCATCAAAAACATTCGAAAAAGTTCGAAATTTTAAGGGGGAGAAAGTGGTGGTGTTTGAGGTAGTGGTTAAATTTTTTTTTGCAAATTCGTAATCTCCGACATCTAAAACGTAGGAATCCAAAGAATCTTTCAAAAACATGCATTTTTCAAGGTGAGATGCGAAACTGCATTAGCTCCGAAAAATCAAATCAGACCACCTTCTGATGGATTTTTAAGTTTGTTCAAATTTTTTTTTTTATCTGATTAAGCATTTTTCTTTTCTTTTTTTTTTTTCCTTACAAAATCCTTCGACTGTTATATGTATAGTCTTTTCTTTCTTTTTTCTTGTTTTACTTTATTCTATTCTATTTATAGTGGAGGCGCAATAGCCCAGTGGTTAGAGCAGCGGACTCGCGGTCATAGGATCGCGGTTTCGATTCCCAGACCAGACATTGTGAGTGTTTATTGATCGAAAACACCTAAAGCTCCGCGCGGCTCCGGCAGGGGATGGTGGCGAACCCTGCTGTACTCTTCCACCACAACTTTCTCTAACTCTTACTTCCTGTTTCTGTTGTGCCTGTGATTCAAAGTGTCAGCCTTGTCACGCTGAATATCCCCGAGAGCTACTTTAAGGGTACACGTATCTGTGGAGTGCTCAGCCACTTGCACGTTAATTTCACGAGCAGGCTGTTCCGTTGATTGGATCAACTGGAACCCTCGACGTCGTAAGCGACGGAGTGCCAACAACAACAATTCTATTTGTATTTATTTTTAAACACTTTGTATACAAATTTCACCGTTTTTATCGACGGTTCAACATGTGGAATTCTATTATACATGTATTTTCGTCCAATTTTAACTTTTCTACACCCAGCAATTTCTTAAAAAGTTGTCTACATATATACTCTGAGACCCAATTTTTTTTTTATGTGGATGTCTGTATTGTAGCATTGATTATGCATTCGTATGTGTGCGTCTATGCTTACGTATAGAGACCAGGTTTACACTTGTGCACATACAGTAATGATTTCGTGTGTGTGCGTCTTTGTGTATGCATGGGTAAGAGTGTATGCTTATATTTATTTATAAAACCATGCATTTATTCGCGTGTGTGCATCGATGTTATATATGAGAATGTGCGCTCAGGTTTACGCTCACACATACTTAAATATGTTTGTGAGTATTTGCGTACATATCCCTATATATCTGTATACGTGATGCTAATATACATTTTTGTACACACACACACACACACACACACACACACACACACACACACACACACACACATATATATATATATATATATATATACGCAATCCAATTTTGTGTACGTTTGTTATATACGCTACACTTCCTTCTTGCTAGCTTTCCTTCTGTCTCTCTTTCTTTCTCTATTTCTTTCTTCCCTTCCTTCTTTCTCTCCTTTCTTCCTTTCCTCCCTCACGATAACCACACTTTCTCTCTTTCTACATTAGTAAGGTCCTTATCGATAAGTTGCTCTTCCCCCTCCACTACATAGGTTAAGATACGATCATTGTTACTGTTACCAACACGTAAACGTTTTCGTGCGCGATCTTGACTGCGTGTATATGTGTATGTGTATACATGCATATTCGTGCATGTGTTTGTGTCTTGCAAATATATACCCTATATACGTAGTTTGTCTGTACGTATGCATCTGTGTATTTTGATGTATATATATATATATGTTGTAGATGGTCTAGTATGCGTATATACTATTGTAATTTTATTTTTTATTTTTGATGCAGCGTATATTTTATTTTATTTTAATGTGTTAATTCGAATATAATTAATTATTTACAATATGTATTTTGAACCCATTTTTCTTTTTAAGGTTTTCTTCGATTTTTTAAAAATAGGATGAATCTATATTAAATTCATTTGTTTTGTTCATTGCGCACCCAAGACCGTTATTTGAAACGACCAGTCGAACAGATCTGTGTTTCAAATTTTATATTAGTTTTGATTGCATTGTTATTCCTTTCGCATTTCTAACAAAACTGTCCGATGAACGGGAACGTGAAACTCAGAGTAACAGTCTTTTGTCATATTTCTGCTGCTTTTAAATAAAACATATTACTCTACCTCTGGTATTTGAGTACTCTTTTTTCCACCTTGCTGCACATTTATGTGCTTACTCCGATATATATATATATATATATATATATATATATATATATATATGTATGTATGTATGTATGTATGTATGTATGTATGTATATGTGTATGAATGTGTGTGTGATGTCTAATTGTACTGTTTTGCTTTCCATCATAATATTCTTCCTTCATTTTCAAGAACTTTTTACAACTGACCAACATAACATCAACACCATCACCACATCAATTCCCTTCATATAAACTACTACTACTACTACTACTACTACTACTGGTGGTGGTGGTGGTGGTGCTGCTGCTGCTGATCTTATTTTTATTATTATTTATCTTTTTACTTTTAATCTGCATTTTTGTTACAATCACTTACAGAGACACACCTAGCGTCCTGAGGCGAGTGAAGGATAAGAGATGTTACAATTTGACTGAGAGCTTAGGAAGTGGCAGGGGAAGTACCGAAATATCTTCATATAATACAACACAGACACTGAAATAGATAGATTTTTTTCTAAAGATGTTGGCAGCACTTATCAGTTAGCACTTGTCAGCATAATCTTTTGGATTTCTCTCAGACATGGTTCTCCTGAGATCTTATCTAGATGTTTCTAACAACCCTTTTCCTATTATCATTATTATTATTATTATTGTTGTTGTTGTTGTTGTTGTTCTTCTTCTTCTTCTTCTTCTTCTTCTTCTTCTTATTATTATTATTATTATTATTATTATTATTATTATTATTATTATTATTATTATTATTATTATTATTATTATTATTAATGTTTGGATCTGGTGGTCGCCTGATCGGAACTCTAAGTTTTTCTTGGTTTTCCAAATTTTATTGAACTTTTGGGGAGATAACCCACCTCTCCGCCCGTGTGGCTTGCTGGGGTAGTGAGAATTCTCCCTGTAAGGACTAAAGTTTAGTTTTAAAACCACAAATTAAAATTTGGAAAAGAAAAAAATTCAATATGTCTTTTTAAATCGAGGCAAACTATAGTTCTTACATCATCCATTTTTTACATTTTCTCTTCTCTGCTATTTAATGTAGTTGAGAAACAAAGCAAAGACAGAAGTAGCAGTAACAACAACCATAACACAACCAAAAACACTGACAAAAACATCAAAGAAAAAAGAAGAGGCGGTAAGGAATTACTGCACTTTTGACCCTAAAAAGAAGACCTGTTTCTGGGCCCGTATACTTGAATCTAGAAATGGCGAAAAGAAAAACTGCAGATATACCACCGAAAATAGACATCTGCTTGTTGATCGCAGCTGTCCTCCTGGACATACAGGACAAAACGAGCTTCTTACAGGTGAGGAAACTAATCGGAGCAAGGCTTGGAATTGTGGGCTAAAATGGATGAAATCTGGAAGCAATTTCAGGTATCATGAATTTACCCGATGCCACCTACCTCCACGTGGCCTTTGAGGGTTGACATTCGAGGTGTCACCTGTGTGGGGACACAGATCAATCTAAAGTTCTTCTTTCCACAATAAATTAGAGAAAGAAGCCTCTCACTTTTGCCAACACCACCACCACCGCAACAAGAACAGCAACAGCCCCAACAGAGGCAGATGACCATGGCGGCTGCGAAAACAACAGGAACAGTAGCAGCAACATCAATTGCAGCAGCAAAAAGAACGGCATCATCCTCCCATCTGCACCAAAAAATAGAACAACAGTAAAAAGATCCACATGATTTATCCCACCCCTTTTCGGAACACGCAGGCATGTCCTGCACGGAAGGTGTCAACGAGGAGCCTAAACGGCACAAAGTCGCGAAAACAATAAGAAAAAGAAAAAAGAAACAAACAAAAACACACCAACACAAAAATCTGACAGGAATGATCAGCTTGAGGAGACACCTTTAAGAACAATAACACAAGCACCGCCAACAACATCATTCCCATCACTACCATCACTATCACCATCATAAGCACAGCCCTATTCTCACACACAACTCTCAGATCACTCATCCCAATACCACCAAAATTCAAACATTATTAACTACACAGCAATAAATTCGTACAATAAAGAACTGATGGAACTCATATATAACTATACCCTTTTCTCTTTTCCCCTTTTACTTGCTTCAGTCATTTGACTGCGGCCATGCTGGAGCACCGCCTTTTAGTCGAGCAAATCGACCCCAGGACTTATTCTTTGGATGCCTAGTACTTATTCTATCGGTCTCTTTTGCCGAACCGCTATGTTACGGGGACCTAAACACACTAACATCGGTTGTCAAGCGATGTTGGGGGAACAAACACAGACACACAAACATATACACACACATACATATACATATACATATATATATATATATATATATATATATATATATATATATATATATACTAGCAGAGCCACCCGGCGTTGCCCGGGAATGAAATTGTTGCTTATTGGTACTTGGAAACTTTTACGATAATTAAAATGGGGCTTAAATGAAAAAAATTCACACAGCGAATATACCACGTTATTGTTTCACTGTTATATACATAGATATACATTGATGCATGTCAGTCGAAAAGTGAAAGTGTAATAGTAATACTTACTTTAACACTCAATGGTTTTACACTTTTGTATATGTCATGTACATACTATTCATGTAAGTGCTTCTTCATATACTATGTTTTCTGTCTTGCCATGTTTATCACTGAGAATGTAGAGGTTCTTTTCATCTCCAACTCTAGAACATCCAACAAACAGCTGACCATGTGAGAAGCAAGGTTGAAGGAGGTTAAGTCCCACCACCTTTAGAGATTGACCTTGTGCTTTGTTGTTAGACATTGCAAAGGTAAGTTTGACCGGAAACTGCAGTCTCTTGAACTGAAAGGGGAGATCATTTGAAATGAGAGGTATCCTTGGAATGAAGACATTCTCACCCATCATGTTGCCTGTAATTATTGTTGCTTCCAACACATGGGGCATGGCTGTTTTAACAACCAACCTTGTTCCATTGCAGAGTTTGGGTGCATCAAGGTTTCTTAATAGCATTATGGGAGCACCTATTTTCACGATCAGAATGTGTGGTGGAAATCCTGGTGGCTGAAGTGAATTGAGGAACTCCACTGGGTAATGCGTTGCCTGTTCTTGATCAGGGACAGGGTTAATTGATCTGTATGAACATTCAGGTCCTGGACGCTGAGTTAACAAATTTAAATTCAGCTTGTCTACAGAATCATTCCTTGGTGCCAGAATTGTTCTTTCACATAGCCACTTGTGACTTTTGTAGTTTGTGGCAATGTTTGGAAACAGCTTGCTCTTTAGTTCTTCAAGGGAAGCAGTCATATTGCCACATGGGAGATGATGCAGATTATCTTCTGGATCTTGTGGAAGTTTTCCATTTCCAATGTCAAGTAACTTGTTGGAGAACTGTGCGGCTAACGGGTCACCATGAATGTTACCCCTCATGTTGGTTGTCAGAGTAAGCTGCTTGACATGTTGCCAGATATATGAGGACTTGATGCAAGCTCTCAGCTCATCCGCCCTGGTTCCTCTGGGAACGACAGGCAGCGTTTGCCTGAAGTCACCAGCCATGAGGAGGGTGACACCACCCATGATCTTTTTATTGTTTCTGGAGTCTTGTAGTGTTCTATCAAGCGCTTCAAAGGCTGCCTTATGGGAAATTGTTGCCTCATCCCAGACAATGAGTTTGGCATCTGTAAGGAGTTTTACTAACGCTGTATTCTTTGTTATGTTGCATAAAGGAGATTCATTTTGGATGAGGTTCAGAGGCAGCTTGAATGTTGAATGGGCTGTTCTTCCACCTGGTGGCTGCAATTCCAGAGGATGCAACAGCCAGAGCAATCTTCTTCTTCTGTCTCACCTTGGCAAGGATCAGGTTGATCAATAATGTCTTTCCTGTGCTTCCAGGAGCATCTAAGAAGAAAACCCCACCAGAGATGTAAGAACTTGCCAGTATACCGCCTTTTGATCCTGTACCAGAATTGGTTCCTTTTCATTGACAACTGCTTGCAAACTTTCCATGTTGTACGATGTTTCCCTGATTAGCTTTTGTGCTAATCTGTGTTGAACATCTGTGACAGGAGGAGCTGGAAGACCATAGATTTCAAGTTTGTTTCCACCTAGTAATTGAACCTTGTCGTCTATTAATCTTAATGTCTCATTGAAGATGTCATCATTGAATTGACATCACCGCCACACTGAAATTGAATTCTTTGAAGAATGTCTTCAGAAAGCCCCTCCTTGTATTTGTCCCAAAGTTGATTTGGATTTGACAATCCACAGTTCACCAGCATGATGGAGAAGAGGTTTCTCAGCTGCATAGGAGACTTGCACATTTGTGCCTCTGTCAGAGTGGCATCCCAGTGTGCATCATCTTCCAGAAGACCTCTGAGATAGCAAGCCTGGCGATATGTTTGACATACTGTGTTATCAACCGTTAGTAAGGCCGTAAATGATGTGGGTCCCTTGACATGGTGTAATAGAAGCCTTAGATAGTAGCACTCTGTGTAGTTGGAATGGACAACATAGACTCTGCCAAGTGTATCTGATTTCTTGATTCCTGGATGAAATTTGTCACTCAGTGAACCAAAGAGCCTGTATCGAAGGTACGAGAAAAAAAAACCTCAGCAACAGGGAAACACAAAACCGTACTTCTGTTAGTAAATGATGAAATTACTTACATCAGTAAATGTGAACTTGTTAGCGATTGAAAACGTAAACTTTTTATTTTGGAACAGTAACGATTGAAGTGAAAGTGAGGTTGAAGCGAAATTTGTCACTCAGTGAACCAAAGAGCCTGTATCGAAGGTACCAGACAAAAAAAACCTCAGCAACAGGGAAACACAAAACCGTACTTCTGTTAGTAAATAATGAAATTACTTACATCAGTAAATGTGAACTTGTTAGCGATTGAAAACGTAAACTTTTATTGAGAACAGTAACGATTGAAGTGAAAGTGAGGTTGAAGCGAAATTTGTCACTCAGTGAACCAAAGAGCCTGTATCGAAGGTACCAGACAAAAAAAAAACTCAGCAACAGGGAAACACAAAACCGTACTTCTGTTAGTAAATGATGAAATTACTTACATCAGTAAAGGTGAACTTGTTAGCGATTGAAAACGTAAACTTGTATTTTCGAACAGTAGCAATTGAAGTTAAAGTGAGGTTGAAGCGAAATTTGTGACTCAGTGAACCAAAGAGCCAGTATCGAAGGTACCAGAAAAAAAAAACCTCAGCAACAGGGAAACACAAAACTGTACTTCTGTTAGTAAATGATGAAATTACTTACATCAGTAAATGTGAACTTGTTAGCGATTGAAAACGTAAACTTTTTATTGAGAACAGTAACGATTGAAGTTAAAGTGAGGTTGAAGCGAAATTTGTCACTCAGTGAACCAAAGAGCCAGTATCGAAGGTACCAGAAAAAGAAAAAAAAACCCTCAGCAACAGGGAAACACGAAACCGTACTTCTGTTAGTAAATGATGAAATTACTTACATCAGTAAATGTGATTAAACTTTTAGTGCGAACAGTAACGATTGAAGTTAAAATGAAGAAAAAAACTATGGCTACCGGAAGTTGACATTGAGGAACCTTTTTAAAGAAGTGAATCTTAAATATAAAGCAATATTATTTATCTTAATAATAAAAATCAAATGAAGAGCCTGAGATTTATCCGAGGTCAAATTATTCATGGATCACAAGTATGGAAGTAAATGTTGAAGCCGTTTTCACCTGATAAGCGATTACCCACACATCTCTGTTTCATATATAGTATATATATATATATATATATATATATATATATACGACAGGCTTCTTTCAGTTTCCGTCTACCAAATCCACTCGCAAAGCTTTGGTCGGCCCAAGGCTATAGTAGAATACACTTGCCCAAGGTGCCACGCAGTGGGACTGAACCCGGAACCATGTGGTTTGTAAGCAAGCTACTTACCACACAGCCACTCCTGCGCCTATACGGACAATCACAAACACACACACGTACATCGTTCTTAACACACCAACAGACAACATGCCAACACGCATAAAAGTCATCTAAACATCCTAAAACACATACAATACCATAAAAACTAAATAACCTGAAGGAGTAGGGGCTCCCAAGAATGATATTAAAAAATGGCTGTATAAAGAACTGCTCGTGGAAACATCCACATAAAACTATGCAGACGGAATAACCATCCCCACCTTGATAACAAAATCACCGTGAGTAACGTGTTTCGCACCCATTCTTTAATCTGACATAGTCTTGCTTAGGATAGGCAGCATAAATGTACGTGGCCTGGGGTAGCCTTGCAAGGAAGACCATCCATTCAATGACTTCTTTTCCCTAAGTGTCGATATAGTGGCCATCGGTGAAACCAGACACTCTGACCGACAAACGGTGGAAGCGACATCTATTTATTTCCATGTGAAACGGGAATGAGAGGGATTGAACTGCAGTGTTGTCCTGGAGAAGTCTGGATCTCAACATAAGGAGGACTATTTTACTGGACCCATAGGGTATGTTGGTGGTGCACAATAGTGACAAGGGTGCTCTCAGACTAGTTTATGCTCCCATATGTGCAGGACAGTTGGACTTCTTCAGACCTCTAGAAGTTTTCCTGGTTACGTCTAGACCTTTAGTGATAGTAGGCGATTGGAACGCCATCGTAAAGCCGAGTTTTGGTCTGTGTAGGACTAGTAGATAGAAGCGAAGGTGGTAAAGCATCGTAGACCTGCTCAGGTATTTCCAACTATCTCACAGGAACCGACTGGATTTCCCGGATGTGCCGATGTGGGCGTGGACGAATCGCATCTTGTCATCCAGGTCGTGTCTATACACGGTATACTGTAGCCAAGTAAATAATGATAGCATAAACCGTCGGTTACACTGAACACAAACTTATGTTCTGTACGGTCGACCGAGATAGCCTTAGGAGGCATGGACTCTGTTATTTTATATCAATTAGTTAACTAATTGAAAACTTAACAAACTCTTCAGGAAAATAAATAAGAAAAATAGTAAAACGAATACGAATTATGGTTATAAATTTTGCTTGAAAAGTTTGCCTTACGAACTTTTCTGTTATATACCAGTCATGTTTGGTGGCCTATTGTCAGACATCTACTACAACTAGCAGCAAAACGGGAGAATTCCCAATTCTACGAGGTGTCGACAAGCGGTGGCACTGCTGAGAGAGGACCAAGTAAGAGGGATGAACAGAAAACTTTTGGCCCATAATGCTGCAAAATGCAGATTTAAAAATTTTAACCGAGATGGTAACAAAGAGGTTGGCGCTTATCATCGTGGAACTGATTGGTGAGACGCAAGCATGCGCAATTCTTTGCAAATCTATGCACGGCAACCTCCATGTCATGTGATACAGTATAGAAAGGGTGGGTAAAGAAGATGGCACCGGTGGGACTCAGATCAATTTGGGTCAGTCTAAAGCTTTGATAAAACCAGTAACGAATACTTGGTGGCCTCTCTCACGGCGGCCGGTTTCGGTCCCAGTTTCTGTGGCTGGGTCGCTGCAATTTACAGCGATATCTGCTTGGTAGTTCGAGCAATGGTTATCTATCAGAACCATTCAACATCATGTGTAGGGTTCGACAAGCGTGCCCTCTCCCGTCTCTTCTGTATGTACTCGCTCTAAAGCTGGCATAGATGATTCAACATAAACTCTATAGGCATGGAGGTGTCGTCAGCCAGGTTTTCCTGTGGTGCGCGCAGAGCAACGAAAAGGTTCTGCACGCTCTTGTTCAGTGCTCAAATATTGCTGACGTGTGTGCTTATTTCGAATACTTGTCGCTTGTCGGACGGATCCAGGTATCAGCTGAATCCATTGTGAAGATTGCCCTGCCACCTTCCTTTGGCTGAGTAAAGCAGATAGTGTTTCTTTGTCTGGGAGTCTTAGCGAAAGAAATTGTGTGGTGGTCTTAGTCGAAAAGGTTGAAGAGAGATACTTTTCTATTTGACCAAGCCCTACAATCACTGGTCTTGTAACCGTCTTGAGATGCCATCATTGTTCCTACTACTGTGTGGTATTATTAAATATTGTTTAGTTTCAGATTTTGTGTTGCGCTTGAGATAATCATAGTTATATGAATGTTAGAGGAGAAAGTAGGAGAAAGAGAAGCCGCTTGGTGAATAGACCAAATTCTACAGGTTTGTAAATAGTTTCAACAGATGTTAAGATCAACACTGGAGATTCGCATTCCTCTGCGATCAGGGAACAAAAGAAGCGTCACAGCCTTACTGTCAACAGAGGTCAAATGTGTTTACTACTCCTAGCAATCAATGACAGCGCTGACCTCGGATTTTATTATCGAGGACACACCCGAGCGAGAGGAATGGGTTGTTACATTACAAATAAATAGTGGCAGACACAAAGAATGGGCAGTCAATGAAGTCCACCTTTCTCGGCCAGTTACACACTTCGGGCCAGTTGGCAAACGGTGAAGTAATAATACAGGCCATAACAGTGTCGAGCAAGAAGTGGTGAAGAAGGTTTCGAACGCCCGCAGGATATAACATGTAAGAACGAGAAGTTGAAAATATGCAGGATATAACAAGAAAAAATTCGGTGACGAAACAAATTCTATGAAATTATAGAAAAATGATGTAAAAACAAATTTTTGTTGAAGATGGATTTCTGGAGTACCACCAAGGACAGAGAAAAATGCAATACAAGTCCGTTGAAAGATTCAAGTCAGGTCGCTCATGTGTTTATAGTGCTACTGGTAAGAAAGCCGGTATTACCTGTGGCATACATTCGAATAGTATGGCTGGAATGAGTAATACATAGAGTTGAAAAAAAAATAGTAATTGCCGATAGGTGAATATCGGAGAACTCTACGAAATAATTAATTTCTCTATGATTAAGAAATTGAGAAAAGAATTTTTTGTTCTGTGTAATACAAAGAGTTGAAAAAAGAATAATTGCCGATAAGTGTATATCGCAGCATCTTATGTAATAAATAAATTTTTCTGTAATATGAAATTTTAAAAAAATCTTGTTTTATCCTCTATAGAGAATGAAAGAGAGAAAAAAAAATTTATATGTAGAAACATAGAAAATAAAAAAATAATTCTGTGTGTATAAAAAATGGAAAATAAAAAAAAAAATTTTGTGTATAGAAAAAGATGAAAGATAAAATAATAACTCTGTGTGTAGCAAAAAAAATGGAAAATAGATTAAATTGTGTGTGTAGAAAAAATGTTGTGAGTAGAAAAAAATGGAAAATACAAAAATAATGATAATGCTGTGTGCAGAAATGCTGTGTGTGGGTCAGTTGACGAGGTAGGTCGTTCGCGGCCAGTCACGTAGTTCAGGCTACTCGGCAGATGGCGAAGTACGCCTTTATAACAGTGTCGAGCCAGACATGACAAATTTAGAAAGAACCAATTATTCTTGTTCAGTTTTAATTATATATCTATATACATATTTCGTATGTGTATTTCGTGTGCAAGATTCTTGATGTGGATACGTGCGTTGAAAGAAATACAATTAAACCTTGGGAGAGACATTATGCCGGTAATAAACACACGCACTGGTTCAGTCCTTTATTAATTTATAAACAGTATATAGTTTTTTGTTAAATAATTTCATTGCACTCTTGCAATCTCTTCAGTAACTTGTCTCTCCACTTCCATTTATTTTGAATGTATGATTTGGCGTTGCTTTGAAACTGTTCGGTATGGGCATGTGAGTGTGTGCAAGCTCGTATGTGTGCACGCTCATATGTGTGCACGCACTTATGTGTTCATGCTTATATGTAAGTATGTGCGTCCATATGTGTGTTTGTAACAATTTCGTTTATATCAGATCAGATAGAGACTTTGGACTTGGTTTTGGTTTTCTTTCTGTTATATATATATTTTTTTTTTCTTTGTAAATAAATCATTTTTATTTACGTTCACGTTTCGCATCACATGTGTGAACAACACATGCAACCATGGGCAATTGTAAGGCCCTCATCTACGTGCATTTGGTGTTCAAAATTGGTCGCGTTTCAGTTATGAGGACCTACTCCTGTATTTGCCGCAACGATGCGTCACCGGGGTGTCTAGACAGGATTTCTATGCTAATTCGGTACAGTACACCACCATGTTGTTCTTTGGCATGCTGGTAGAGCACCGAGGTTTGATTTTGATTATTAGAGTCCCTCCAATATTTATTTACACACTCAGCCAAACTTCTTGCCGTTTCACCTATGTATGTCGTGTTTCCGTTTTTACAATCACCATCTATACAGCTTATTTTGTAGACCACATTTCTGGCTTTGCATTTGATACCAGGACTATATTTGCACACGATGCAATTCTCTTCTACACACTTTGTCCTTCTGAAGGGGTATGTTTTACATATTATTGATCTAATGGATCTCCCTGGTTTTTCTATGACATTTATCCTCAACTTAGTACTTTTGAGGATTTTTCTAAATCTACGCGCTAGTTCTCCGTGTGGTGTGGCGTCTATAAACATTACTCCCTGAAACTTGTCGGTATTGTACAACGTGTTCTTTCTGTTTGTTTTGTCACTAATTCTTTCTAGTCTATTCCACTGTTTATTACGGAATCTAGGTTGTGTTCCATCTGTATCTTTGACAACAATCTCCTCAAATTTCTTGCTAGCTCCTCTGTATACTCGGATTCTATCTTTCTGGCTGTATCCCGAAAACTGCATGCGATGCATGAAGTCTTGTATATGTCTTTGCCTCTCCCAGGGACTGCACAATGGGGATATGTTTTTCATTATTCTGACTAAATCGGCTATTAATATATTAATTTTCACACTGTGTGATAGAGCCGAATTCTTATGGATAACATACTCTGAAGATATAGGTTTCATATAATGTGAGTGGAGGATTTGAACTTTGTCGTTAATTGTTTCTAGCCAAAGTTCTGTGTCAAGTACTGGGAGTCTCATGTTTAGGTGTCTTGTTGGGTAATCTATTGTTACCTTGATGCTCTGGTGTATTGTATTAGCTATATTCTGGATGTTTTCCATCACGATCTTCTCGTTCTCTTCAGTCTGAATGTTTGATGGTGTTTTGACTACGATGTTAATGTCATCCACATATCTCCCGTACAGTTTGATTGTTATTGAGTGTTCCTCGAGAGTTTTTTTCAGCTTTTTGTCCCACCAGGTCCTGAGTAGGCTTGCCACGTCTCCGGCCACACTGACACCAATAGCCGCTCCCTGGACCTGTATGTATAGTTTTTCATTGAATTTAACTATATGGTTCTGCAGGGTGGTCTTCAGACTTGCACCTACAGCATGTGCAACTATTCTTCGTGTTTGGATATTATCCTCTGGGTCGTGGGTGGGTGTATTCCATCCATTCCAACGCTCTGCGGTGGTTTTTCTAGCAGCTGATGTGATCATAGGTGGTCTACCTCGTCCTGACCTGGTGGGGCAGAATCTAGTTAGGTCGTGGTGATCTAAGTATTCATTATTATAAACGAGCTTTAGGAGGAGGCCTAGTTCCCTCGTGTTCACTTCACGGAAGGTTATTTCAGTTTCCGAAATAATTTTCACACATCTTTCTACGGCAAAATCAATGTCAATGGATGGATAGAGAGATACTACATCCATACTGCCTATAATACAATCTGTCAGGTCATGGGAGCAGCTACATTCATTAATTCTGCTGAGGAGGTCCTCAGTGCTTTCGCAAACGTCAAGAGACATCTCGATGTGTGGTCTTAATATCTGCGAGAGGAAGAATGACAGCCTATAATTGCTGGCAATATTGGCACCACAAATCGGTCGACATGGGGGGGGGGGGCATGATAGGGTCTGCAATGGGTTTATGGTATTTTCGTAACCCATAGAGTGTAGGAATGTCGTTGTTGGATGATGTGAAGTTCTGTGCTGTGCGTCTCTGAGGTTGGAGAATGTTACACCACATTCCCATGTGTGCATTGAGAATTTTCTCTACTTTTTCATATTCTTGCGGTGTAACTTCTCTCATATCTTCTATATGTTTTTGCATCGTATGGGTGTAGTTTTGCAGGCTGTCTACCGATATCCTGCCTGATTTGTCTGTAGGGAGACATACTATCTCATTATTTCTAACTCTACGTTTTAGTTTTCGTATGCCCATTGCAGCTACTGTACCGAGTTGGTGGGCCTCTACTTCGTTCTGTGTTGGGGCAGTTGTTATATAACCTGTTAATGTTTTCTTGAGTCTGCTTCTAGCTAAAGAGATCATGGCTTCTGTTTTATCATCCGTATAAGGCGAGATGCACACTCTTTTGTTGAAAGGTGAACCCGTTGGATAGATTCGGGTCATATCATAGGATTTGTCAATTGTGTTATAAAAGAGATTTTCTAAGGTGTTGTTGTTGCCATTGTTGTTATCATTGTATGTGTGGCTGCTGTTGTTGCTGTTGCTGTTGTTATTGTGACGGACGTTGTTGTTGCTGTTGTTCCTGGCGTGTACGGTGCTGTTCGTGTGGTTGTTGCTATTGCTGTTATCATTGCTGTTGCTGATGGTGGTAGTGTAATCATTATTGTTGTTGGTGGTGGTGGTGGCGGTGTAGTTATTGTTGCCATTTCCATTGTTATTGTTGGTTGCATTGTGAATATTATGCGTATTACTGTCGTGGTGGTTTCTTACAACTGAGTTGTTGTTGTAGTGGTGTCCTAACCTCCATCTAATCTTAGTAAATGTTTTTTCAATCTCGGACAGACAATTGATCTTACTGACCTTGTTATACACTGCATATTTCGGTGGTAATCCTATGGCACACGCTTCATTTTCATCCAGTAGTACTGCGCCATACATTCCAGGTGTGTGATTATTTGTGATAGCATTGTATATCCCCGGTAGTTCGCTGTTCGACATCACAATCCCGTCGATGTTATTTCGGTATCTGTCTTTGTTTCCTGTGTTTTGTGGTTGTCGTTGTCTCATCCATTTCAATTTGGTGCTGAAGTGTTTGTTACAGGATCGGTTTATATAGTTATATTCCTGATGGATGATCTCTGCGAGTTTTGACTCCTCATACGGTGTAATCATGTTCCTGAGGTTTTGTTGTAAGAACCTTTTCCTCTTTTGGTACTGGCTAATTACTTTGTATATTCTCTTGTTGATGTTGACCAGTAGTGTGTGTCTTAGTCTGCCTGCTTGGCCCTCTGTGAGCCTCAGTCTTCTTACAGCTGAGTTGATGGCATTCGTGTATAACTTGGAAGTGATGCATTTTTAAATAAAGTAGAGCTGTCTGGTTGTTATTTTGATTATTAGACAGCAGAACACAGTGTCTTTCAGCGTCTTGCTAGCTTGGCTGGAGCTTATCATATTTCGTATGTGTATTTCGTGTGCAAGATTCTTGATGTGGATACGTGTGTTGAAAGAAATACAATTAAACCTTAGGAGAGGCATTATGCTGGTAATAAACACACGCACTGGTTCAGTCCTTTATTAATTTATAAACAGTATTTAGTTTTTTGTTAAATAATTTCACTGCACTCTTGCAATCTCTTCAGTAACTTGTCTCTCCACTTCCATTTATTTTGAATGTATGATTTGGCGTTGTTTTGAAATTGTTCGGTATGAGCATGTGAGTGTATGCAAGCTCGTATATGTGCACGCTCGTATGTGTGCACGCACTTATGTGTTCATGCTTATATGTAAGTATGTGCGTCCATATGTGTGTTTGTAACAAATTCGTTCATATCAATTTCTTTGTTATTAATTACCAGTAAAAAGAAAAATTGAATGAGATTATCGTCAGCAGCAGGTAACACTGCCTCAGAATTAATTGCTTTGAAAATGATGTGGTAAAAATTTGAGAAGTGTCATGCGGTTGACTGAAATGTAACAACATTCCGATCGGCTAAACTACTGGCGGGTAAACAAACCAGAAACTGTCCCCAAGCGGTCACGGTGGACAAACTGAAACACTACATACACATATACATACACACGCACACATACATGTATAAATGTATATATATATATATATATATATATATATATATATATATATATATATATATATATATATATATATACGTAAAGTGAGTTTGGGTTACCAGTAAATATATATATATATATATATATATATATATATATATATATATATATATATATAGACATGTGTATGTATGTGTTTATATATATAAACACCCATAGACACCCACACACATATAACAATCTAAGGCAACAATACTACCATTCCCCCGAACCAATCCCATATAACCTAACAGACAGCTCATGCAAACAAAATTACAAACAACATTTTTTAGCCCCAGGCCAGAGACACCAGGACACAGGCTGGAATCTAGTAATCAGAAAAAACCGAAGATAATCAATCTCTCAACCAAACCTCTCTCAAGCATAAAAATAGACATCCTCTCAAAAGGACTAAAATTCACCCCAACTCCACGCAGAGCCAACCAAAATGAAGTGAAGGACAGTATAACAGAATTCTGTAGAAAATTAAGACTCACAGAAGCATTTACCAATCACAACACTGAAGATGACTCACTAGTCAAAAACAAAAGTGAGCACATCCCACACAAAGGTAAAAATAAA
Organism: Octopus bimaculoides; assembly: GCF_046866305.1. Taxonomy (NCBI): domain Eukaryota; kingdom Metazoa; phylum Mollusca; class Cephalopoda; order Octopoda; family Octopodidae; genus Octopus; species Octopus bimaculoides. The sequence goes on along the minus strand of NC_142957.1, from coordinate 2,947,087 downwards.
AATCTAGATGAATTCTGCAACCACATCGAGAACTTCCCTTAACCACACCATTCATAAACAGAGAGTAAACTCAAACTTTAACACTACACAATGGAAGGAACTAATAGAACTCTAAAATGATGAAGATATTACGATTAAGGAAGCAGATAAAGGAAGTGCAGTAGTAATAATGGACACATTACACTATAAAAACCTAATAATCTCCATGCTGGATGACAACCAAAACTATGAAAAAGTCACAAACTACAACCCACAAAAAATAATGAAAACCCTGTCCTCACTAATTAAAATACATGGAAATGAACTGACAACCAAGGAGATTGATTTTCTAACAAACTTCAAATGCAAGTCCAGCCTTTTCTATGGTCTGCCAAAAATACACAAAAGCCAGATCATAAATGAAACCATCAAAAAATCACCAAAGACATACATACATACACCAAACCCGGGGGATCTAAAACTGCGACCCATCATAGCTGGCCCAGCCTGTGAAACACACAGACTAAGTCTATTTATGGACATCCTCCTAAAACCCTTCCTTAAACACATAAATAGCTATATCAGAGATGACTTGGATATGCTAAATCACCTCCCAAAGGAAGTCAAGGAAGAAACAATCATGGTCTCATTTGACGTGATTAATTTATACACCAGTATACCTCATAATTATGGACTTGAGGCAATTCAATTCTGGCTGGATCAATTCCCGAAAGAAATCCCAAACAGGATCAGTAAAGAATTCATTACTAAATCGGTTGAATTCATCTTACGAAACAACCACTTCATGTTTGACAATACTTTCTACCGACAAAAATCCGGAATTGCTATGGGCACTAGGGCAGCTCCAGTCATTGTGAACCTAACAATGGGTTACTTGGAAATAATAATATACCAGGAATCTTTATCCACCTTTGGAAACACCCTTTCCCAATACATAAAAGAAAATTGGAAAAGGTTCCTGGACGACTGTTTCATACTCTGGAATGAAAACACAGATGAACTCTTGAAATTCAAAAGTCTACTGAACAGTGTCAACCCAAACATACAGTTCACAATGGAGTACAACCAAAAGGAGCTCCCATTCTTGGATATACTAATTAAAAAAGTAAACCTAAAAATAGAAACGGACATATTTTACAAAACCACAGACGCCAAACAATATCTACTATTTGATTCATGCCACCCAAGACACACCAAGACAAACATCCCCTTCAACCTTGCAAGAAGAATATGCACAATAGTGTCAGAAGAAAATACTAGAGACTACAGACTACAAGAACTCAAAAACACACTAATTGACAGACACTACCCAGTTCAACTCATAGAGGAAGGAATCAGACGTGCATCACAAATTAACATAAAAAACTTAAGAAAAGTTAAACACAGCAACACACATTCCCCGAAAATACTACCGTACATATCCACATACAACCCCAGAAACAAAGAAGCCTTCACCATCATCACCCAAAACATACCAATGCTACATAAGGACCCCAAATTGAAGGAAATTTTACACACACACAAAATCATCAAAAGCCACAAACAACCAAAATCACTGAAAAAGATCCTCACAAAGGCAAAATTACTTTCCGAAACAACAGATGCGAAAGTAAACAAATGTGGTCGACCAAATTGTGCAACATGCCCAAACATTCTAGAAGGTTCAGAATTCCTCTTCAAAGAGGGACACAAATTCAAAGTTAAATCTAACTTTACTTGTGCCTCAGAAAATCTTATTTATGTAATAAGATGTTCGGGCTGCCACGAGAACTACATAGGGTCTACAGGGTTATCGCTCAGACGTAGATGCACTCTGCACCGCCAGCAGATTGCACACCCAGAATACCGAATGATACCTTTTAGTGATCATATTGAAAAATGCGCAAAACAAATGCTACCACAATTTATAATCTTTCCTTTTTATCAATGTGCCATTAAAACACCAACACAGATTAGATTAAATAAGGAAACCTTTTTCATTCAAAAATACAAACCCAAACTTAACCATTGCTAACACATTTAAATAAGGAAATTCATCACCCCACTGGGAAAAAAAAGGGGGGAAAAAATATAGAACAAAACCATGGTAAATTAATCAAATTCTACCACCTCCTAGATTTCGATTATCTCCCCTATACCGGAAGAAATCCCTAATTACCTCCCCCTATCTAGAACTCTTCTTTCTCAGACTGGAACGAACACGACACAATGAAGTAGAGAAATTTGAAAAGACAACACGAAACCGGTTATTTCTCAAAATACAATGTTTATATACCAAAAAGATTTTATAACATTTTTATAACATTTTTCTGACATAATTTAAATATATACTTTAACCATGTAACACAAGCCTTCTGTAGTTTTTTCACTCTTATTATCTTTTATATATATATATATATATATCTATATATATATATATATATATATATATATATATATATATATATATATAATTATATATATATATAGGCATGTGTATGTATGTGTTTTTATATATATATATATATACATATTCATGTATATATATTCTATTTTCTACTTCTACACTAGATACAGGTGTTCCCTGTATATAGAAACACTTCGAAATGCCGAGGGGATTAGAACTTAAACCGTTAGATAAGTAAAGCAACGACACGCAAGGTAGATATTTATTTACATTTACATATGAAGATACATTGAATCGAAAAGAAAAAATGTAAATCTGTTCGGATATTAAGAATACATAGTCCAACTTACAGAAAAAAAAACAATATCACAAATAAAATAAGTAGAGTTTTACATGTCCTACGGCCGTTTCAGGGATCTTTGTGGTCCTGATATATGACAGATATCAGGGTCCATTGTTGGATAACATCACCTCTTTCTTCGGGGGAAGAATTTTGTATTAAAGATTTTTACGTTTGAAATGTTGACATGATGGAGGTTAAAGACTGATTTAGCTTATAGAGAGCTACATCTATTAGGAAGGAGAGATTTCAAGATCATAAGGCTACTGATGTTATCAAAGGTGGAAGGTGGTAGAGAGTGGTTTAGTTTATGTCCAAGTAGTTAATGGTTAAATTAGTGAAAAATGGATGGACTTAACCGGTTCAATAGCATATAAGGGTATGAAGAGGAAGTTATAACTTCTATTATAGACTTTCCATCCGGCTTAGGTCGAATTACTTAATGCATTATTGACCGTATTATACACCGTGTGAGGAATAACGTTGAGCTCCCACTACAGAATTGCACTCGAGACGTTATTTTTGGTTTCACTCTCTCTACCATAAACGCACCAATTTCTTTCAGTTTGACATATCAAATTATTGCTATATTTACAATGGACAAGGCGGCGAGCTAGCAGAAACGTTAGCACGTCGGGCAAAATGTTTAGCGGTTTATCTGTACATTCTGAGTTCAAATTCCGCCGATTTCGACTTTGCCTTTCATCCTTTCGGGGTTGATCAATTAACTACCCGTCGCGTACTGGGGTTGACCTAATCAACTGGCCCCCTCCCCTAAAATTTCGGGATTTGTGCCTAGAGTAGAAATCAATATTTACAATCGACGGATAGGTCCAATCTAAATATGGTACATCATTCGCCATCTCTAAATTATAAAACAGTATCGAATTATTACCATTTAGTATATCACAAATACTTTTGGATAAAGCCTTAATATTCGCCCGAAATTATACTACCATCCGCAGATTGGATATCAATATCATTCTGGCAATGAAGAAAATTCTAATTCAATTTAAGGGTAATTATTGAACGCGCAACGAATCTATGAATTACTTCAATATAACAACGGACTCATCAGACTCTGCCCACGCACAAACCTTGTAGGTTTTTTCTCATCCCCCAGATTAAACAATACTTCCTAACATAACCAATGGACTATACAGGGATGATGCACTTCTTGCAGTAACTGGATGACCTCAACCTTCAGTAGAACGCACAAGGACAGCCCTACACAAACTCTTCAAAATCTACAGCCTAAATATTTCATTCGAAACTGATACCAATTTTTTGGACGTTACTCTTTACCTAAACACTAACTTATCCCGTCCTTTCTATAATCCCAACCAATACTTAAATGTCCGCTCTAATCACCCAAAACTTACCCCTTATACCGTAGTCACATGTATATCATTATAATCAGGCCCTCAAAATAAATAGATTCTTCGAAAAACCTATTATATCAATAACACGAAGCTTAAAACTGAAATAGCAAACCTCTTCCACTGATTCAATCCAGCAACTCCATAAAAAATTCACCTTAACTCCACGGCATCACTGGCCACCCCGAGCCTATAACAGCTACAAGCCTCCCTTTTCGAACCAGCGAACTTCATCCACACATTGTAAACAATCGAAGGCAAAATCATATGGTTTGTATCACCACTCTCGCTCCAGGTTAAATCTCTAGGAATATTATTTTTCAAAATTATAAAATCTAATTTTTGTCCACAACATAAATCTTATCCTATCTTTAATAAATCATCAGTGACGATCTCCTATTCTACTGCACCTAACTTAGGATATATAATAACCACCTGGAAAAAACATAAACCCCAACACCAGTCCTCTAAATATCTAAATTCTTGCACTGCATCCCAAGCTAGCCTAGACAATACAATAATACAAACTTTAATAAGCCACCTCAGTTATATAATACTAAGCTCAAGCCAACATTCTACAACTCTGTCTATGCGACAACAAATATTAGTTCCATTACAACTTCCCAATCCAATACTAATATAAATCCTAATTTAAATTCTCCCCACTAACAACAAACCAACCAAAATCAACATTACTAATAGTAAACCCCGATCACTTGCAACTGTCACGCTTCTGAAATATGCGGTCTTGCAGGCTCCTGTCTCCTCAAAAACGTAATCTTTAAGTGCCACGTGATGACATCACGCACCCACCAGGCAAGGGTGTATATTTGTGGCACTGAGTATTTTGAATGCCATTGTCGTGCTCATATGTATTCTTTCACCAATCCAAAATCTAAACTATGTCCATCTTTAGCAACACACATACACGACCTCAAATCAAAACAATACCCAATACGCCCTATTGTGGTCTATAGTATGTGAAACTCCCCTCTGCAACACAAATATAGGTAAATGTATATTATGTATAAAAGAGTCATTAACTTTTCTTCGCCTCCACAACTCCTCGCTGTTAAACAAATTCTCTGATAGTATTTATTCATGTAAGCATAAATACTACCCGACTTTCATGCACTTCACTAATTCTAAATAATCCTATAGCCAGCCCTGAGGTCCATTAAAGCTGTATCAACCTGCAAATCGACAAGTTATTGCTTTCCAAATGGCTCATATAAGTGTGTATGTGTGTGTGTGTGTGTGTGTGTGTGCGTGTGTGCGTGAAATATCCAAACTCGCATTTACAAATATAATACATATACACATAATATACACATACAAGCGCTTACATACATACATGCAAACACACACACATACGCACATATATGAACATATAAACACCTACATAAATACACAGTATTAAAAACATAAGTAGTCAACATATACATAGATACCCACACAAATAAAAATATATATATAACAGGCATCCAAAGTGTATTCCAAGCATTATGATCGATCACCTTTCCACCCTCCTCTTAGCCTCCTAAATCTTACCAATACAAATCACAAATTTCTTCGGAATTTTTGCAATTCAACTGCCTCTACTGTCATTTGACCCTTCTCGGCCTCAAACAACACTTAAAAAAATTCCACTACTAAGAAAAATACCGACCCAATTTTTCGCCCTACTAACATTCTTAACCACTCCCTCGTACCGCAAATGTGTCTTTAAAAAAAGACCCCACTTGTTGTAATTTAAGATGAAATTGCTCTTCCATTAGTGTACTAGTTTCTGACACTTGTGTTGACATCCTTTAACATTCACATAAATTACTTATTTATTCACATCGTTTTGAATTAGTCATACATTATCTTGTAGCTTTGAGATTTTGATTATGTGATTGTTTACTTTTACAATAACTTTGGATGGTGATTGTGAGAGGGCTGATCTGTTCAGTTTCAACACCAAATAAGGAGAATGTTTGGGTCTGACGTGGCCAGTTTCAATGCTAATGGGTTAACTGAAAATTACTGAAGTAAAAATAAAGGCATAAAAATCATTTTAGGTAATTTTGGGACACAAACTTATGAGGCCTTAACAGTGGAGACGCTTTTTATCCCATCCTAAATGCTGTTGAGGTGGCTGGACAATGGCCAATAAATAGCAGCTATAATATAATGAAAACCGTAACTTACCAAAGAGGTGGTTTCGCCTTTGTTCGTAAGAGTTAGTGAATGTTTATATATATATATATATATATATATATATAAAGTGTAGTATATTGCCACTTAAGTGTGGCTGACCCCTAGGGGTGGATGTTACTGTTGCTTTTAGCAACAGTAACATCCACCCCTAGGGGTCAGCCACACTTAAGTGGCAATATACTACACTTTATCGTGCAGTTACTGTTAATACTTCATTTAGAGAATTAACATTGTTTATATATATATATATATATATATATATATATATATATATATATATATGTGCGTATATATATACGTTATGTCATTTGTTTATTTACCATACATTTTTTCATTGAAGTAACGGAACACAACGCACACAATTATGTATGTGTGTGTGTGTATAGATATATATTGGCGTCTTTATTTATAATTATATGAATGCAAAATAAAAAAGCTTGAGTTAGCAGTCAAAGATGGGCGGTGATAGTGGAAGAGTTTAAATGAGAGAGGGAAAAGAAGGGGAGGAGGGTGGTGCGTGTGTGTGTGTGTGTGTGTGTGTGTGATGATATTAGCAGCTTTAAAGATATGAGAAAAGAATTTTCGTTATCAAAGTAGCAATATTTTATAAGAATGAAGGATGACAGGCGAGAATTTTGTGGTGTGAGGGTCTTCAATTGTATATGCCCGGGTGTGTGTGTGTGGGTGTGTGTATGTGATGCACTGAGATATATAACCCTGCTTAAGCATTGCTTTGATAGAAAACTGGAGTGAACATCACATGAACGATTATAATAATTGACACATAATTATATTCAAAACCTCAACAGCTCATCTGTACCCCAAACTTCAAAAGCTTGATGTCCTGTTCTCATAGGAGTGAGAGGAAGTGGGAGAGGAAGACAGGCAGTAGCCTCTAAACTGTTTAATGTATTGGTATCTCAGATAGTCTCCAGTATTCTGGATGCCTTCTGCTAAAAGTGAAAGATAAAAATAAATTGTAAACATAAAGCTAATTCTCTGCTGATATCAGTGTGTGTGTATGTGTGTATGTGTGTCTGTGTGTGATGCACTGAGATACATAATCATGCCTAAGTATTTCTTGAATATAAAACTGAAGTGAATACCACATTAATGATAATATTAAATGACATAATTTTACTGTGAATGAAGTCTAGTCTTCGGTGTTTTCAGTCACGTCCACCACTTCTTTAGCCACGGGGCAGAGGAAAACTGCCTTTCCCTCCCGGCCTAAAGAAGGTGGCCGGGCGATCTTTGCAATGAACTCGTCTCGCAAACTGGACGGACGAGTCTGACAACACTTTCATATCTGTAGAGCTTGTCTTGAACCGGCAGAGCTTCCCTGTAGCACTGCCAGGCCAGGGATTTCTGGAAGCTACCGATAGGCCCCGGCCCGAAATTCCTCCGAAAAAGACCAGTTAGTTGATCCCCCACCTACGCCCAGAATTTATCCCGATTTCGTCGTTGTTCCTTCCCTCCACTAATCCCCTATAAAATCCATGGTGGAACTTGCAACGCCCGTGTTTCCCGACTGGCAGAAAGCTGTGAGAGCTTGCCGACACTTCAGGTGCCAAGTGCCATTTCTTGGTCAGCG
>NC_142957.1:2898316-2936186 GCF_046866305.1 Octopus bimaculoides | reverse complement strand
CCACAACGGTACTCCGGCCCGATTTGATCCCGGCTCCGCTGCAGTCATCACTTTGCTGGTAAAAATTAAATCCTTTGCGTGGTTCCACGTGGTGTAGTTCAAAGCAAGAGGAAGACTTTTCTTCAAATTTATCAGCTTTCAAAACTTGGTTTCAAAACAATAAATCCCCTTTCTTTTTCAAAGAAAGTTCACAATATTCCTCTGTAGCCCTCAAATCACGACCTGAAGACAACAAACCTTCACAAACTAAGTTCACACTTTTCGGAGGAGTGACACCTCCAAAACACTCTTCTCACCGCTAAGTGAGACACTAAGCACAACCACAGGCAGACAAATGCGTGGAATTCAGTGGAGATTTCTTGTTCGACATAAATATAAATAAATACGAGCAACAAACCCCCACTAAATCCCCAAAACACGAAAGTCTTACCTGTAGTTGTACGTCAAAATTCACGACACTGGCATTCAGCGACTCGACAAGAGGAGCGACAACAAAACACATCTGCTTGCTATTGCCACACAGCCACTATATATATATATATATATATATATATTATATATATATATATATATATATATATATATATATATATATATATATATATATATATTATATATATATATATATATATATATATATATATATATATATATATATATATATATAATATATATATATATATATATGTATATATATATATATATATATATATATATATATATACATACAAACATGGACATAAATACACGCACTCACATACACAATCACACACAGGTACACTTACACATACACACATACACGCACACATGTGTGCCGTTTGTGTATGTATATATATCCAGATGTATCTTTATATATCCATACATGATTACATACGAAACCGCGTAGCAATCCCTTGTTCGAAAATCCTAGATTGCTGCCTATAAAGTTGTTCCTGGCTCAGGTACAAGGCCCGTAGTTGTTGTTTTGTTGGGGAAGGGGACAGTCGACTAATTCGACATTAGCACCTGAGAGACATTAAAGGCAAAGTGGTCTTCGGCAGGAAACGAACTCAGAACATGAATAGCCGACAGAAACGCTGCAAAGCATTTTGTCCGAAATGGTAACAATTTTGACTTCACTCGAAAATTAATATCCAAAGGTAATAAAGAAGATCAAATCTAACTCCATTGATTGTGGTCGCTCTATCATCATTTATGAATGATAACTGAGAAAACTAAGAGCTAATCGTATTTCACAGGAATGTCTATATATATATATTTAAACATTCAAACATTATAGTTAATGTTTCTAATATGTGTTATGAGTGTTCCCATTATCGGACTTTTCTTACTAGGGTGTGGGAATCAAACAGATTTTCGCTTCCCTTTCTAATTTCCCCTAATTTGAAGGCGGATTTTAAAATTCAGAACAAAGTCGTAATTTTTTAAATAATTGTTTCGTTTTAAACATCTCAATATTTTATATTACTAAAATTTGATTCACCATATAAAGAGATATCAAAGAAACATCTGAACATCTCAAATAGAAACAAATACGTTATATTTTGATTCAAATACAATAAATGTTTACACAAAACTAATTAAAACATAAATGCTACAAATAAAATGAAAGAATTAAGAAATACTATTGACTTTTTAAAATCGATTCAGATAAAGGAAGAGTACTTCAGAAAATTATAACATTGTTTTAATCTCAGTAGAAAAATAGAATTTCTTATTTTCCGTCCTGAATATATTTAGGAAAGAAATAAAAAAGAAACCTCGGTGTCAAGACTAATTATGGATGGGGACGCTGTATATGGCAATGTATGTATGTATGTATGTATGTATGTGTGTATGTAAATGCCGGGTGGGCGTCCTGCGTGTTGAAAGACCTCTTCTACTGAGGTACCCTCAAATTGCGTTAAAGCATGTCTCTGCGAGAACGCCACACTGATATAAAACTGGATATGTAGGGAATGGTATTGAACATTTTGGTGATCATTTGCTTGCACTTGAGATCATGGTGAACTCACACCGGTGAACGTTCGACCCTTACTGATACAAGATATCTTGTGTCGGCTGCACCCTATTGAAATGATCTGTGGATCAATCCAATACAATAGACCGGGTCTATGTGGTGTTGTGCAAGCCTTATTGGACGTAAAATTGTGTACAGGCATTGCTGACTATTTTGCTTGAATATTCCTGTTTAATATTATCTTTTAATTTTAGCTCTATACTTTTTAAGTGTACAACTTATTTTTTTCTTTCAAACGTCCTGCGGCGATGGGAAGGTGGCGAAGCATGCAAATCTGACGAGATGGAAGCATGTATTTAGTGGTATATACACGAGTGTCCTATGGGATTTTGGTAGCATGTGTGCTTAAGCAGTTGAATTCAGGGAAAACCCTGCTTACCTAGAGACCGGAGACAATGCTATATAACTAAATGGATGGGGAGATATCAACTGGATATCCTCTGGTCACATTTGTGTACTTCGGTCAGTATGCTTATCCGATACAAGCTTTACTCAATCAGGAAACATTGGCTAGTGACGCAGATATGTTTATTATGTATTCCATCAAACACCTGGAAATAGCTGCCAAATTTGTTTCAAATCACACACCCTTATTTTAGACAATGGAGGACATGGTTGCTAATGTTGGAATAAAATATTTGATTGCAATAGTTGGAATGCCTTTGTGCAAAATTATCATCGCTCAGGGCAAACAACAACGTCGACAACAACACTCTAAGTAAAACACACAAAAAAAAGAGAACAAGAATATGTGCCTAATATCGGCCTCGTTCTCAGATTTTGTATCACCGCATCAAAGAACACAATTTTCAGCGTTAGACTTTCTATCATTACATGATACAACGCCATATCGTTAGCTAACAAGAAACATCTCTTAGGAGTGACGCTCAGATCTTTTCTGGGATCCATGAAAATTCAGTGGGTGTTGCTTCTGGAAAACGCTTAGTAGATAAGAATGATTTCTGGAATGTTGTCACGCCTACATATGACATGTACCATGATTAATAATATAATTGGTGACCAAGGTGTATGACCGCGTTGTTAATGGTGCTGCATTCGCGATAACGAGATCGCGGTTTCAACTCCTGGAACAGGAGTTGTATTGTGTTCTTAAGCAAAACACTTCATCTTATATTGATTTGCGACGATTAGGAATGGTGAATTGCTGGAAAACGGATTTATTTTCCGGATTTTAAAGTTCAGTCAACAGCATACATCGACAGAAAATACTGGCACTACCGTTAAATTAAAAAAAACACATAATGAGTTATAACAATTGTGTACTGCGGTCAGTATGCTTCTCCGATACAAGCTGCAAAATGAGACGATAAACTTTCATGAGGTAATAGAATATTCACATAAGTTGATAAACCTTATCAAATTTCCGTAAGAAATTAAATCTGAAATCATATTTGGAGCTGGCATTATAGAAGTCAATCAATTCTTGCTACTTTCCTGTTAAGATTTAACATTTATATTTATACACACACATACGCATACACACACACGCACACACATATATATGATTTATTATCTCCCTACCACTTTCTCTTTTCTATCTATCTATCTATCGATCTATCTACCAACCTCTCTATCAATCTTTTTGTACATAAATACGTTATATATATATATATATATATATATATATATATACACACAAACACACACATGCACACCCAAATAAATCCTGCTATTGATGTGCGTGATATCTTCACTGTTCATTCCTCAAAGTCTGCATAGGTTGTCATATTTTTGTGCTTTTCCTGCATTTCTATCCCGTTTGAGCATCAGGTATTTGGTTGATATTTCCTGTTCCTGGATTGTAAACGCTTACGCTTCAAAGCGGGAGGAAGTAATCCGTTATTTGGTCCATGATAGGCTGCTTTGCTGATCGATGTCACTATCATTTCTGATCTTTCTACTAATATATCTATGCATGGTCTTCTGCTCATATAGGCTCTTCTTTTCATCTGATAATACTTTGCCGTAGAGTCGTGTGACTTCCTTGCGCATGTATTTAAAGTTATCAAAGAATGTTGCACAAGGAGCTGCCTTCGAAGTCTTATGTTGTCAACAACCTCTTGTATGGAAACTTGGTCAATGGATGCACTTTGACACTTGGTGGTTAAAAAGTCTTGCCGAAGTGATATGATACAACATTCAAAGGCATTTTGGATCGATGTTAAAAAACCTCGGCAGCATTGATTTCGTTTTACGTAGAAGAGGTCTACGTCACTGTTTATGCGGAAATTATGTGTGATTGTTAACATTTCCTAGGTTTTCACATCAATGGCTCCTCAAGCATCAAGCGGCCCAAATGTTGGTATGAGTACTGGCACTGAAAGCACATTGTGGACCACTGTTTTATTGAATGCAGAGTTCTGAGATTCAACTTTTCGTTATTCTGCTGTAGTATTCTTTAGTGATACGTGTTTTGTTACACGCACCATTGTTAGATATATTTTCATCTACCCCTAGATACCTGCAACATTCCTTATTAGATACAAGGGAAACAGTCAAGTCATTGATGGAGATGTTGTTAGTCTGGTTTACAGGTTTCACCCTTTTCACAACCATAAAACAACATTTATCCTGACCATCTACTTCAACCCCTACATTCTTTGAGAATATTGTAACCAGGTATGTGTGTATGTATGTATGTATGTATGTATGTATGTATGTATGTGCTTATCTATGTTTGCATGTATGCGTGTATGTGCACATGTATGTGTGTATTTAGATAGTTGTGTATAAACATCATCCACACACGGCAGTGTTGCTGATTTGCAGGCTTTATTTCGCATTGAATTTCAACTAATAAACTAACTTTGTCCTAGCAAGGGCAGGTGACTCCTCCTGCTTTACCGTGGATGCATTGGCTACTTTTGCATTTAAACTTTTTTATATTAGTCATGGCTTTACTATTACTATGATCAAATTCTCTTCTCACTATATAGTTGATATATTCGATTAATGAAATTTGGTTTATAAGATGGAATTTTAGCATATATATGAAAACTTTTTTAAAAAAATTTATTCCTCAAAATTTAATGATACAATATTGTTATTGTTTCTTTTAATGGGCAGACCTGTAGGTTTCTAGTAATGCTGTTCATAAAACGTAAAGGGGCAGGTGGCTCCTCGTGCCTTACGGTGGATGCATTGGCTATTGTTGCATTTTTAAAATCATTTTTATATTATCCAATGCAACGAAATCCTGTCCAGATAACGTTTTCTTATTTTTAGAATTCAAGAAAATATATGTGAAAATGGAAATAAAAACACATAAATTCTTATTTTGATCCAAACATAAACAATGCAAAATAATTAAAATATTTTTAACAAACGAATATTTTTTAGTCTTATTACATTTCCTGGATAAAAGTGGATTAAAATGAAAAATGCAGTCGCATGCATGTTAATATTCTTAAGTTATTGCACATGGAAAAGTACAGAACAGGATTTCTACAGTAGAATTTGCCTCATTTGTCACCTCTAAGAGAAACTAAAAAGTACTTAAAATTAAAATTCTATTAGGGTTATGTCTTTGAGTCAATATGATTATGGTGTTTGGGACGCATCCACACTTGGATTGTTCTAGCCTTATGAGTCGGCTTTTTCAGCCAAGAATAATTTTTTTAAATTTATATATTTTATTAAAACGAAAATTATAAAAACCTTACTGGTTTGTTCCAGAAATAGTTCCATCCGCTTTTAAGCTGATGAGCTTATTTTCAGAAACTGTTCTCATGTATAGCTTTTTATCATTTTCTGAAAAAAATTATTTAAGCAAAATTATTTGAGTTTGTATTTAAGTCCATGGCCTTATTTCTGGAAAAAGCAGTATTTTAAAAGTGAAATAAAATAAAATTAATTTTAAAAAATACAGTAGTATTCGCCTAATTAGTGTCACCCCTAGGAGAAAAGTGAAAGTGACGAATTAGGTGTAACGAATTAGCTAAAGACGAATTAGACTAATTCTACTGTATTAATGCTTATTAATTCAGATTAAATTTTTGTTTATATTTTGATGTGGAAGAACTGATTGAGAATATGGTTGATTTGAAACCATTTAACGACCATTCTACTGCAATCATGTTTTTTTTTGTGTAATGGGATTTCAATTCAGGTGAAAAAAGAGACTTGTGCAATATTATTTACAACTTCATATTTTATTGTTTGTACTTCATACAAGTAAATAAGATGACTATTTTAATAGAATATTTAAAAAGACATGTTTAATATTTTTTAAAAATTTATTTTTGGTTATTTTTGTATCATGTTTTTAATGATTGACTTGTTTTTTTTTAGATTCTTATAATAAATAAAATAAATAATCTCAAATTTACCGAATTCTAATTCTAATTTTAAAAAATGTTATTCGCGGGTGCAATATTTTAAGTACAGTAACAGAGTTCATTTGTATGAATTTAGAAAAAATGTGTATATTCCATCTAAGAAAACTTCGTTTGAAAACAAATTGGTGCAAATAATCTTGGCAATTGCTTTATCATATACCGATCCAACGAATCCATCGTTACCATTAATAGCTGCTTCAATGCAGGGTGGAATTATCGACATGGCCGAATAAGACAATGTTTATCAATTTTGAACATAGTGTGGGTTATGGCGGACTTCAGAAATTGTATGGTGTTATAGTGGTGTTGATCGACCTCTTTCTCTTGATTACACCCCATAAATGATCGTCATATGGAATGAGGTCTGAAGATCTAGGAGGCTATGTGTTTGAGAGAATATGAACAGGATAATTGGCACGTTCTAGCCTTGTGATTTGGTGCAGGGTCTTGTTGGATGACATACACTACTTCGTTGCGTATTCTGTCTATCCAGGGCGTCACAACGTTCTCGAAAACTTCAGTGTAGACAACGGTACTGCCTCTTAAACCCTGTGAAACAAAGTGAGGAGGCATGACATCTCCTTCGCTGCTGACGACTCCTAAAACCTTCACAGTATGCAATACGGTTGGAACCTCATTCGGGTCTCTGAATAACATCTCCCCTTCCTTCAGGCCTATCATTTGATACCAATCGAACTTTTTCTCATTCGAGAAAAACCAAACACTCCGACCTTTTAATGTTTGAACTTGTCTAGCAAGCACTTTGCATAGATCGAACGATTCTCCCTTGTCATATCCGACGTAATCTGAGTTGTCCACATCACATACAACTTGTACCAGATGTTCTCATGCACAACACTGCTGATGGTGCATTCTGAAACCTTGTGGTTCTTTGCAATGAATTAGAGTGAATTTCCAGAGTATTCTTCGACTATCTCTTGAACTTTTTGTATAAAGTCGTTTGTTCTGATGGTATTAGAACCCTATGCATGACGCGTTTTGTGTTTAAATGGTGATGTTTGATCCCCGTCAGTAGCTGTGATCCACTTTCAAACTTTGACAACGAAGGAAACGATTACAACATGCTTTTTCATTTACAGAGTCAATCTGATGTCTAATATTCCTTATCCGAAAAATGAGGTAAAAAATAGTTTAAAAAGCAGTCAGATTTCTTGTAAGAGATATCCTCAAAAACTGACGCACCCTGGATATTTTTGTTAATATGTACATACCCATTTCAGTATGTATGTATCTATGTCCTGGTATGTGTGTACGTATGTATGTGAGTGTCTATTTCTATGTATGTGTGTGCGCATGTATGTGTCTATGTATATGTAAGTGTGTGCGTATGAATCTATGGTAATATTATTATTTAATCAAATCGATCAACACAAAAACAAGAATGAAAACAACAAAGCAAAACCCAAATCCAAATATGGATGAGAAAACAATGGTTTCAGATTTTGACACAAGACCAGCAACTTTTGAGGGGAGGGACACATATTTTACATCAACCCACAGGACTTACTGATTCTTTGTTTTTACCCACCTTGAAAGGTTGAAAGATAAAGTCAACCCCTGAACGTACAGAGTTGGTAGAAATGCGACTAAGTATTTCATTCCGTGTACTAATGATTCCACCAACTCACCACCTTAATAATAATAATAATAATAATAATAATAATAATAATAATAATAATAATAATAATAATAATAATAATAATAATAATAATAATAATAATAATAATAATAATAATAATAATAATAATAATAATAATAATAATAATAATAATAATAATAATAATAATAATAATAATAATAATAATAATAATAATAATTATCCTACGTAAAATACTGTCTATGTGATCTCAAATTTTAAAGCAAACATAATTTTCTTATGGTTTCTTAAACATTCACTTGAACAAAACTGTACAAATCCAAATATATGGTACCCTAGGCATAACACCTACATGAACTTCTAACTTGTTGTCTCTTGAGGTCTCTGGGTGAGACTTGGATCCAACTTGTACAAATGCAAAACAAAAGTCAAACATAACATAATAATAATAATAATAATAATAATAATAATAATAATAATAATAATAATAATAATAATAATAATAATAATAATAATAATAATAATAATAATAATAATAATAATAATAATAATAATAATAATAATAATAATAATAATAATAATAATAATAATAATAATAATAATAATAATAATAATAATAATAATAATAATAATAATAATAATAATAATAATAATAATAATAATAATAATAATAATAATAATAATAATAATAATAATAATAATAATAATAATAATAATAATAATAATAATAATAATAATAATAATAATAATAATAATAATAATAATAATAATAATAATAATAATAATAATAATAATAATAATAATAATAATAATAATAATAATAATAATAATAATAATAATAATAATAATAATAATAATAATAATAATAATAATAATAATAATAATAATAATAATAATAATAATAATAATAATAATAATAATAATAATAATAATAATAATAATAATAATAATAATAATAATAATAATAATAATAATAATAATAATAATAATAATAATAATAATAATAATAATAATAATAATAATAATAATAATAATAATAATAATAATAATAATAATAATAATAATAATAATAATAATAATAATAATAATAATAATAATAATAATAATAATAATAATAATAATAATAATAATAATAATAATAATAATAATAATAATAATAATAATAATAATAATAATAATAATAATAATAATAATAATAATAATAATAATAATAATAATAATAATAATAATAATAATAATAATAATAATAATAATAATAATAATAATAATAATAATAATAATAATAATAATAATAATAATAATAATAATAATAATAATAATAATAATAATAATAATAATAATAATAATAATAATAATAATAATAATAATAATAATAATAATAATAATAATAATAATAATAATAATAATAATAATAATAATAATAATAATAATAATAATAATAATAATAATAATAATAATAATAATAATAATAATAATAATAATAATAATAATAATAATAATAATAATAATAATAATAATAATAATAATAATAATAATAATAATAATAATAATAATAATAATAATAATAATAATAATAATAATAATAATAATAATAATAATAATAATAATAATAATAATAATAATAATAATAATAATAATAATAATAATAATAATAATAATAATAATAATAATAATAATAATAATAATAATAATAATAATAATAATAATAATAATAATAATAATAATAATAATAATAATAATAATAATAATAATAATAATAATAATAATAATAATAATAATAATAATAATAATAATAATAATAATAATAATAATAATAATAATAATAATAATAATAATAATAATAATAATAATAATAATAATAATAATAATAATAATAATAATAATAATAATAATAATAATAATAATAATAATAATAATAATAATAATAATAATAATAATAATAATAATAATAATAATAATAATAATAATAATAATAATAATAATAATAATAATAATAATAATAATAATAATAATAATAATAATAATAATAATAATAATAATAATAATAATAATAATAATAATAATAATAATAATAATAATAATAATAATAATAATAATAATAATAATAATAATAATAATAATAATAATAATAATAATAATAATAATAATAATAATAATAATAATAATAATAATAATAATAATAATAATAATAATAATAATAATAATAATAATAATAATAATAATAATAATAATAATAATAATAATAATAATAATAATAATAATAATAATAATAATAATAATAATAATAATAATAATAATAATAATAATAATAATAATAATAATAATAATAATAATAATAATAATAATAATAATAATAATAATAATAATAATAATAATAATAATAATAATAATAATAATAATAATAATAATAATAATAATAATAATAATAATAATAATAATAATAATAATATAATAATAATAATAATAATAATAATAATAATAATAATAATAATAATAATAATAATAATAATAATAATAATAATAATAATAATAATAATAATAATAATAATAATAATAATAATAATAATAATAATAATAATAATAATAATAATAATAATAATAATAATAATAATAATAATAATAATAATAATAATAATAATAATAATAATAATAATAATAATAATAATAATAATAATAATAATAATAATAATAATAATAATAATAATAATAATAATAATAATAATAATAATAATAATAATAATAATAATAATAATAATAATAATAATAATAATAATAATAATAATAATAATAATAATAATAATAATAATAATAATAATAATAATAATAATAATAATAATAATAATAATAATAATAATAATAATAATAATAATAATAATAATAATAATAATAATAATAATAATAATAATAATAATAATAATAATAATAATAATAATAATAATAATAATAATAATAATAATAATAATAATAATAATAATAATAATAATAATAATAATAATAATAATAATAATAATAATAATAATAATAATAATAATAATAATAATAATAATAATAATAATAATAATAATAATAATAATAATAATAATAATAATAATAATAATAATAATAATAATAATAATAATAATAATAATAATAATAATAATAATAATAATAATAATAATAATAATAATAATAATAATAATAATAATAATAATAATAATAATAATAATAATAATAATAATAATAATAATAATAATAATAATAATAATAATAATAATAATAATAATAATAATAATAATAATAATAATAATAATAATAATAATAATAATAATAATAATAATAATAATAATAATAATAATAATAATAATAATAATAATAATAATAATAATAATAATAATAATAATAATAATAATAATAATAATAATAATAATAATAATAATAATAATAATAATAATAATAATAAAGGAGTTACGACGCAAAAACGTATAAATTCAAATGAACATATTTATCTTCTTCAATATATATTTCAGTATAAAGAATTCATTAAGAGGCTTAAATCAAAATTTCTTTACACAACATTCAGGAATAAATATACCTTCACTGTCGTTTTTTCCTGCTATTTTGGTGATGATTTTTTGTGTTAGCTTACCAATTATTTTCGTTGGTAGTTAATTTATAATATATTAATAATAATAATAATAATAATAATAATAATAATAATAATAATAATAATAATAATAATAATGTTTAAGTCGAACAAATTTCAAGAAATTTGATGGGCTTTTGTAAGATTTAATAAAATTTTATGGTTTCTGTTTTTGGGTAATCCTGTATATGCTGAATTAAAGGCTAAAAGCAGAGCAGAGGAGATTTTCTTTATGAAATTGAATCTTTCAGGCAACGACATCCAGCGATTGAAGATGGCAACTGACTTCTCTAAGCTGCTTCTTTCAAGAGATTTTCGTAATTCCATAAATTTGGTTTTTCACAATTCTGAAGTTGTTAATGCAATCATTTCCATTTCAAAACTACCTTGTATATTTGTTGTTGAGCAAAAAAGTGATATATGAAATAGGTTCGTTTTCAAATCAAACAAGTCGGATTTGATGAGAAACGAAAATATAAGAGTGTCATTTTCGAAATCTTTATCTTACTTGGAAAATCTTTCTTTGAACGTTGCAATATATTTTTGAATTTTTATTAAATCGATTTTGAATAAGTTTTTATATTTGAAAAGTATTTGTAAGTATTGCTAAGTGTATCACGCCCCAAAAATCTAATTTTAACAAAGAACCTTAACATTCTTCAAAAAGGTCAAGTACTGTTTGATATCTTTTAAATGCAAATTTTAATCATTCAAGTGATTGTCAATTAGAAACATCAGTTTAAATAACCCGTCTTCGTCGTTCAATTCTGAGAACTTTCCTTTCAAGAAATATTTTGACTTCTAAGCATGATACAAATCTATTCAAAACATTACCCCGACAAAGCCAACGGACTGTAAGGACCGTGCGATGCGCGGTGACAAGGATGGCTCTTTAATACCACATCACACGGCCCTTACAATAAAGAGGTAGAACCATCTACTTACCAGACGGAAGAATGCGACAACCGCGTAGAATGATTAAAAGAAGATTTATTGATATGTTAACATATGTATCTGTGTGTGCATTATGTATACAGAACGATAGACCGGCTGTCATGAGAACAAAATGTTTGCGTGTGTGTTCATAGATGTAGGAGCCATGTACAAGTACATGTCGAACGTGATGTAGCTGTGATGCTGCTGCCCGTGTAACTTGTACAGGATTTCATACTGGTTGTATATTTGTTGTTGACCCATGAAGTAATTCACGTACAGTGAAGTGTTGGAACCTGGGTAAATTGCTTGCTGAGCTGTGTACGTAGAGGGATGCTTTTGACGACGTTAAGGACATGGTGGTGGCAACGAAGACGGAGGTTGTCGTAATGCTGTTGGACAAAGTTGATGAGTCTCCGGAACCGGCTGTGCCTTTGTCGTCAGTGGCTAGACCTTAAAAGGTCAGGAATCAAAAGACTTCGAAAGGAGGAAAAGCTGAGTTTTTATAAAGAGAAGTAGGCCAAAATGGGTTAGTGAACAAGCTGTCGCACGTGATCGTATTTAGGGACTCCGACTGGTTATACGCAGCAATTTGGCGCGACAAATTGTGCCAATATCAACTTATCAGAGTAGTGGACACAACGGGATCCAAATAGCGGCAAAAGGCTAGCAGTTCCCTGCTACGTTGGAATGCACGTATATATAATAAATGGGAAAGAGGAATTTCAACCGAGTCTGCGCTGCAGGACTTTACTGTGTAGTGGGAAGTCTGCATATTCGCTGTCCAATTCTTGCAGGAGGGATTTAAATTGTCTATGAGTCAGTGAAGAGTGAGAAACCATGAAGTTAACTATTTTAACAAGTCTCCACGACAGAACTCAAGCTTTGTGACGAAAGTTTTACAACTAAATTTCCCTGATGTATAATGCAATTAAAACACATTACATTGCGTGAAATATGATTTTCAAGACACTTAATAAATCTTTTTTCTCCTTTCCAACCATGGCTTGATTTCAGAAATAATTTAGAAATGCAGTCAGAATGTCCTGTCCCATAAATGTATTGGTAAGAGTAATCAAACAACATGATTCTTCATAAATACGATCATTGTCACAGTATCTTGCAACAATTGCTAAGTGAGCCATATCATTCACGTCAGTACTTTCATCGATAGGGGTCACTGAATGCAGCAGCTTTTTGTAATCCAACTTTTTGTTTTATTGTAATGTTTTCAGCTATATCAGTTATACGTCTCTCAACTGATCATGCAGAAGCTGATATTTCTTGAATTAGAGACAGTATTGTTTCAGCGTTTGGTTAATCACTGAACAAAATTTGAGCACTTCTCAGAAAAGCTGTTTTGATAAATTCTCCGTCTGTAAAAGGTTTACCTTTCTCAGCTATACAATGAGCAATTGTAAATACATTATTATACAACTTTACTCACGAAGGAGAAATTGAAACCTAAGAAAATATCTATAATTTTTGACTTTTCATGTTTATTTTTGAAAACGTTACTTGCTACCGCTTTTCCTTCCCATTTAATATAAAACTGGCCTCAAAATGAGATAATATTAAAAGCGTCTACTTATAGATGACCCACAAAGTAGGAGCCCATTTTAAGGAGTGTCTTTATTTAGACTGGCTGGTGTAAAGTGGTTAACTAATCTTAACATATCATGATCTGCATTGCTAAATATACAGCCGATTTCGAAACAGTAAGCGTTTGCACCTCTAGCTCCCGGCTTAAGTAATAAAGTACATATAAATGCTTTCAGCACCAGCTTACAAACAAATTAATTGTGCTAACATTCATAATTTCGTATCAAAATTATTTGTGTCCAGTAGTACTATATTTTTAAGGAAATATAATACTACCAAATATAGCTAACTTCAGATAGTTTAGGTTAGAATAGATGGATCATATAAAAGATATGTAATTTAATTATTACTAGCAGTATAGCCCGGCGCTGCTCGGGATTAAGCTAGGATTATTAAATGATTAAGTGCTTTATTTCAAACCAAAATAAGTAACATCAACATCAGATTTGAGCGAAATCCGTTGAAATTGGTTTGGCTGAAAATGGTTTGCTGGCAATTTGATTGGGAAATTTCATAAGGAATCAGTTTATTGGTTATTTTCACTCATTGACTCTTTTTTTTAATGTTGCATTAGAGATCTGCATAGGAAAAGGTTGATCTGAAGGTTTGCATTGGGGATCTGGATTGGAGTAACTTAGGAAAGCTTACCAACAAGCTTAACCAAAAAATAAGGGGCCTGTCCCTTCTAGGTTAACTCTAACCCTAACCCTAACTCTGACCCTAAAACCGTAACCCTAACCCTAATCCTAATCCTAACCGTAACACCCTAGTGGAAATCGTGCGGGTGTTAATCTGAAAAATTACCAAACCGTTTTTGTGGTCCGAAAAGCGAGTTGGAGGGGGGGGGGGACTGACAAATTGTTACATACGTTTTTGTTTCATAGTTGTGAAATATAAACAAAACTCTTTCGCTCCCAAAGTAGTATATGTGCGTATGTGTGAGAGTGAGAGGGGGGGAGAAAGATGAACGATTTAAAATAAATAAATGATTTTAAATAAATATATTTCAATTGTTATGTGAGAAAGTATATATAATCTTATAATAGAATATAGTGTCTTTCAAAAACATCTTATATTTGAAACTATATCTCATGTTTAAGAAAAAAAAAATGCATTTTACTCTGTCTTCCTTAGCTACATTTTCTTTCGTAATATGCTTTGTTCGTTCCTTTTTTATATTTTTTGTTAGACGCTGTCTTGGTGAGAGAATTTTTTTTTTCCTTAGCCGCTTTGTCTCCCTCTTCCACTTTTTCAATTTTTTTTTAGACGCTTGGCAAACTCTGTTTCTCCCCTTGTCACAAACACACTATTTCTTTCTTTCTCTCTCTCTTTCTTTCTTTCTCTCTCTCTCTTTGTTTCTCTCTTTCTTTCTCTCTTTCTTTCCTTCTCTCTCTCTTGCTCTCTCTCTCTCCTTCACGCGTGTACGCACAGATTTGACTTCGCCATGTCAAACTTCAAAATTGGTAAAAGTTTATCGATTTTTACAGCTATACGCGGGTGCCTCTGAGAGAAAAAGTTGACAAAAACACAGATAGGGTCATAAACAATGTCCTCCTAAAATTGGAGCGACATGCGTGCTAATTTGTGGACGTGCATAACCCACATTCACGTACACACACACACAAACATCTTCTGTTTTATAGATATTGATGATGTCGCTTCCTCAGATTTAGTTATAAACAAAAATTTACTTTCATTTTTTGCCAAGTGGCGTGCGTGCCATTGTGAATTGGTCCGCGTGCTACACATGGCACGCGTGCCATAGGTTATAGACGCCTGGTCTAGACACTGCTAGGAAAAACTCCAGACGTCTGAAGATGTTCAGCTATCCTGAACTTGTCGAGGCATAAACAGCCACCTCCGTTGCTACTATTCACGACGTCCAGGACCAACAACTTACGTTCTGGGTCCAGGAAGATAATCTTTGTGTTGAGATCCAGGAGTCTCTGGGACCACACTGCCATTCCACCCCCCATTCCCGTTTGACATGGAAATAAATATCGGGCTGAATGAAAAGTAAGCAACGTTTTGAATCATGAAATTCATCAAAATGTATTTCAGCAATGCGGAAATTTTATTCATCAAAGTAAGTACCATTACTATAAACACATTTTTGCCATTGAGTTACAAGTTTGTTTATTCCGTTAACATAAAAATCTGGAGTTCTGGAGCTGATGAACTCTTTCAACGCGCTTTCAGCATCGGTTTGATTTTTGAACTCCTTCTTTCGAAGGAAACCATAAAGATACTTGAAAAAGTGGAAGTCGTTGGGAGAAAGGTCTGGGGAATAGGCTGAGTAGGGAAGAGCTTCGTAACCAAATTCCCTAAACTTCTGGAGCGTCATTAGTGAAACGTGTGGTCGAGCATTGTCATTAAGAATGATTGGCCCTTTTCTGTTGACCAGTCTGGGACAGAGGAGTAGCAGTTTTTCGTTCATTTTGGCAATTACTTGGTAATATATTTCTGCAGTAATGGTTTTTCTGGGTTTTAATAAGTTATAGTGGATGAGTCCAACAGCACATCACTAAACAATCACCATAACCTCCTTTTTGAAGAGATCGGGTTTAGGGAAGCTTTTCTGTGCTTCATTTTGGTCCACTGCGAAAAACATCTTTTATTATTATACAGAATCTACTTTTCATCGTAAGTACGGTCGAGAAATGGATCGGTCTGGTTACGGCGAAGAAGCGACGAGCACATTTCATATCTGCACATTTTCTGATTCTCATTCAAATCAGGTGGTACTCATTTGTCGAGCTTTTCTGATTTTCCGATCGCATGAAAATGGTTGCAGGCAGTTTTCTGGCTAATGTGAAGTTCTTTTTCCAGTTCTCGAGTAATTTTACGTGGCTCTCTCTCAATGACGGTCTTCAATTGACCGTCATCGATGACAGACGGGCGTCCACTACGCTCACAGTCTTCAGGTTTCCACTGCTAAATCGTTTAAACCATTTTCAAGCTGACCACTCACTGGTTATTTCCTCAGTAAAGGTATCATTGATATCGTGAGCAGTTTCAGCTGCTTTACATCCTTCTTTGATGTTCAATAGCAAAATTGTTCGAATATCGTGCTTTGACAGTTCGATTTCAGATGTTTGCAACAACGGTGAAAAACTATCAATGTTAATTTATTGATGCATTTGGGTAAGTCTATGTCTGTATTGCCAGTGTGTTTTTGGTTCTGTTTCTTTTCCTTTTGTGTGTTCAGGCGACCTTTTGCCATTTTGGTCTTTCGTCGACACCCTCCGCGCAATGTCTGTCTGAGTGCTCCGAACAGGGGAGGGGCAAATCTTGTAGAACGTTTTGGCGTTGTTCTATTGATAAAGTTGCTGCTTTTTTTGGTGGCAGGGATCGGGGATGTTGCTGTTGTTTTTACTGCTGCCCGTGCTGCTGCGATTAGTATTGCTGCTACTGTTACTCTTGATTTTTTGTAGCCGCGGTGGTCACCTGCCTCTGTTGGTGCTGTTGGTTTTGTCGTTATTGTTGTTGTTGTGGTGGTGGTGGTGATGATGTTGTCAAAAGTGAGAGTCTCCTGTCTCTAATTTGTTGTGGGCGACGGAAGGACTTTAGATGATTTGTGTCCCCACACAGGTGATACCTCAGCCATCAACCTTCCAAGGCCACGTGGATGCTGGTGCCATCGCGTAAATTTATGATATCTGGAATTGTTTCCAGACTTTGGCTGTCCATTTTCACCCACAATTTTAAGCCATGCACCTAATACTTTTGCTTGTAAAGTTTCCGCACCTGTAAGATGCTCGTTTTGACCTATATGTCGAGGAGGACAGCTACCATCAAGAAGCAGCTGTCTATTTCTGGTGGTGTGTCTTCTTTTTTAGGGTCAAAGTGGATTGATTCCTTGCCTCCTCTTCATTTTTCTGTTGTTTTTTTCGATGCTGGTGGTTGTGATGCTGTTGTTGTTGTTGCTACTGCTGCTTCTGTCTTTGCTTTGTTTCTCAAACAAATTAACAAGCGGAGGTGACAAGATGTCAAAACGGATGATGTAAGAATAATTACCTGCCTCGATTTGGGAAGCCATACTGAACTTTTTCTTTTTAAAATATGAATTTGTAGCTTTTAAAACTCAAAATTCGCGTTTAAGGGGCGAATTCTGGCCACCCCAGCCACCCTCGATTGTGGCGAGGTGGGTTCTGTCGTCAATAAAATTTTGAAAACCAGACAATGGAACAACAAATTCTAAAGAAAACTTAGAGCTCCGAACAACTAGTCTCCAAAACCAGACACAAATATTAATAATAAT
This sequence comes from Octopus bimaculoides, assembly GCF_046866305.1. Classification (NCBI taxonomy): domain Eukaryota; kingdom Metazoa; phylum Mollusca; class Cephalopoda; order Octopoda; family Octopodidae; genus Octopus; species Octopus bimaculoides. The sequence continues at coordinate 2,917,772 of NC_142957.1, read as the reverse complement.
AATAATAATGATAATAATAATAATAATAATAATAATAATAATATTAATAATGATGATGACGATAATAAAATAAAAATAAATATAAATATAATGATGATAATAGTAGTAGTAGTAGTAGTAGTAGTATCAGTAGTTGCTATGAAGAGAGATGATGTGGCGACGGTGTTGATGGTGAGGTGGTCAGTAAATTCTTGAATATAAAAGGAAGGTTAATATGATATTAAGTAAAAACAACAAAATTAGAAATACCGTATATATATATATATATATATATATATATATATATATATATATATATATATATATATATATATATATATATATATATATATATATATATTAATTTATGTATATATTAATATTAACTTGGTTGAAAAACTTCGATAATGCAGTTATGTTGATAGTTACCAGGGTAGCAAAAACCACACAAAAACTGGGATATATTACCCGGTTAATTTCTCGACTACAAAGGCGGTGCTCCAGCATGGCCGCAGTCAAATGACTGAAACAAGTAAAAGAGTAAAAGAGTAAAGAATAAGAGTAATATATATATATATATATATATATATCCACATGCACATAGGGAGAATTCACAAGAAAAAAACAAAAGATGAAGACAGGTGATGTAGAAAACAAACAGAAATATTAGTATAACGCTCGGGAAATGAAAAAGTCTTTAACGTTTCGAGCCTACGCTCTTCCACAGAGAGGAACACGGAAAGAAACAAGGAGAGAAAAAAAGAATGTGTAGTGGCTAGCGATCTATCAATGCTTCTGTTTATCTAACAACTTATATATCTCTCTCTCCCCCATATATATATATATATATATATATATATATATATATATATATATATATATATATATATATATATATATATATATATATATATGTTGTTGTACTTGGGGATGGTCATATTGCCAGTTTAGCCAATAAAAACACACGCACTGTATATTTGGTGTTATTTTGCTTCAGCTTTATATTACATTAATCTTAATCTTATTTCGGCCAGAGTTCTTTCGTCTCACTTCTGTGACCTCATCAGTGGTCCTTTGTTTCCTTCTTTCTTTTTTGTGTCTCACCTTGCTAACTATCAGCCATTTTTTATTTTGTATTCCTATTGTATGTGTCTACGCATGCGTGTCCTTCAATGTGTCTATGTCTTTTGTAAGTGCATGTGTGTGTATGGGGAGTGTCTGTATCATCTATATTCTCTGTTAATACGTGTTCATTTGGCCGAAATATATATATATATATATATATATGACGACCGCTCCATCTTGACAGACGATAGCTATCCCATCAACAATCCACACATATCATCACGCAGTACAATCACTCCGTTGGTGAGCCCTCAAGTGACTTTGAAGTCCGGCTGCTGAGCGACAAGGTCTACAGCACAGGTGACAAATGTTCAGGCCTCTCGATCCTTTCCCGCTGGTATCTGATTCTAAGGAAACGCTTCTGTGAACCAGCATATGTCTCTTAAGTCCGGGTATTGTTTTACAAACCTTGTGACATATGCCACAGGTCGCAGAAGGCGGTTGGTATTTAGGGTGTCTGGAATTTCTACCCTCATGTGTTTTCATGTGATTCACATATCCTGCTTTTGACAGAAGAACGCGATCACACACAATACACATCCTATACTCTCCACTGATTACAATTTGTCCCTTTCGACAGGCCCGCTTAAGCTCAAGTTGCTGAAGCATCTTTTCCTCCCAGACATCACAGCTCGTCCTGACAACAGCTCTCCACTTGCTTCGATCCAGAACATCTCCTTCCCAATCACTTTCATACATATCTAGTTTTTTTAGATTTTGTTTAATGCAATCTTTATACCTCTTTCTCGGTTTCTGCCGCGGTCGCTCACCAGAGCTGAGCTCACCATAAAATAAGCGCTTCGGCAAACGATCATCCTTCATTCTAATTACATGCCCAGTCCATCTCATTTGGGCCAGGATAATATGTTTTTCAATTGAGCTACAGTGCGCCCTGCGCAAAACCTCTGTATCTGCTACGAAACTCTTCCTAGGATGCGTCTTAGGCACTTTTGATGAAACCTTTCTAGCATCTTTACATGACGCTTGTAGGTGGTCCATGTTTCGCCCGAATAAAGAAGTGCAGTCAATACACACGCTTTGTAGATGCTGATTTTTGTCTGCAGGGAGATATCTCTATCAGCCCATACTCGCTTTTCAAGCTTTCCAAATGCAGCACTTCCCTTCGCTATTCGATGGTATATTTCTGCATCAAGACCACCATCCCTTGACAGTGTGGTTCCAAGGTAAACGAAGGTGTCAATGACTTCTAGTCTTGTTCCATTCACGAAGATGTTTGGTTCAGTGTATATTTGTCCAGGTGTGGGGGTAAACATTACCTTGGTTTTTCTCAGACTTACTGTGAGTCCAAAATATGTACATGCAGTGGAAAATCTATCCATTAAATGTTGCATATCTTCCTCTGTGTGTGCCAGCAAGTCAGCATCATCAGCATAGAGCAATTCTCTGACAAGTACTCTGAAAACCTTTGCCTTACATTTAAACCTGGTCAGATTACATATGCTACCAGATGTCCGGAATCTGATTCCAATTCCCCTGGTACAATCCTCAAATGCATACCAAAGCAATGTGGCAAAATATATAGAGAAAAGTGTAGGGGCAGGAATATCTCCCTGTTTTACACCGTTGTCCACTGAAAATTCATCAGATAGATTACCATTAAAAACTACCTGAGCTTTCATGTTGCTGTGCAATTTCTCGAAGAGGCTCACAAAATGTGTCGGGCAACCAAGTTTTCACAAAACAATCCACAGTGCGTCCCTGTTTACCGTGTCAAATGCCTTAGTTAGATCTATAAAAACCTGGTATAGTGGCATTTGTTCCTCTAAACATTTCTCCTGAACCTGCCTTGCAGAAAATATCATATCCATCGTTCCCCGCTCGGGTCTGAAACCACACTGTTCCTCAGGAATCACATGTGGACACACATTCTCCACGAGACGTTCTAACATGATCCTCGAAAGTATCTTCCCGGTATGTGCCAGGAGAGTTATTCCTCTGGAATTACCACACACTGATTTGGGTCCCTTACATTTGTATATAGGGATTAGAATGCCGTTTATCCATTCCTGTGGCACAGAGGACTCAGTCCAAACTTGACACAACAGGCTATGAATTTCGGAGGAGATGTGATCCCCACCTGCTTTCAGAATTTCAGCTGGAATACCATCCAGCTCAGGAGCTTTGTTGGATCTCAGTTTCTGTATTGCCAGTTTTACTTTTTCAATGGAAGGCGCATCGTCCATGTGTTGCATTATCACTCTTTGGGGGATATTATTTATGACATCCATGTTCACTACAGATGGATTATGGAAAAGTTCCGCAAAATTCTCCCTCCATCTGCTCATTATTCCAGGAGGATCCTTAATAACCTCATTTCCGTCTTTTGATTTCAAGGGAACATACGTTGAGGACTGCGATCCAAAAGCTTGTCGCAATAGGCCGTACAAGTTTTTAATGTCTTTCCTTTCATAAGATGCCTGTATTTCCTCAGACACATTACTCCACCAGGTATCCTTGAGCCTCCTTAATTCCTTTTGCAGTTCTGCTTTCTGCGCTCTGTATACCTTTTCTAGTTTTTCTTTGCCCTTAATGTTTGGGTTAAGAAGTTTTTCATAAGTAGACCTCTTTGTTGCCAGTAGCTCATTTACCATTGCATCATTGGAGTCAATACAAGGTCAATCATGTGACCTTGCTTTGATCTTGGATGAATCCAGGTGACTTTATGTTTCAGCTTATGGTGAAAAAATGTGTTCCCAACAGCCAACCCTAGTTCAGAGCACATTTGTAGCAGGTGTAACCCATTTTTGTTCACCTTACCTATTCCATACCGCCCAAGTACATTCCAAGCACTATTGTCCCTGCCAACACGTGCATTGAAGTCGCCGAGCACAACCAACTTCTCATTCAGAGGGACTGAGAGGATACTACTTCTAAGTTCCTCATAGAATGCATGGATATTTTCTTCATTTGCTGAGAGTGTGGGAGCATAGATGGAGAAAACAGTCACAAAGCGTCCACAAGAGAGAGGGATCCGGAGTTTCATCATATGGTCATTTATACTTTGTGGTTGTTCTAGGTCTTTCAGTAAATTACTTCTAATTGCAAACCCAACACCACCCTCCCTTTTCTCTCCCTTTGGCCTCCCAACCCAGAACACTGTGAAGCCGGTTGCTCTTTCAACAAGATGATCTTCACCTGAACATCTTGTTTCAGATAGAGCTGCAATATCAACATTAAGACGTCTCAGCTCCTTAGTTACTAGAGCTGTTCTTCTTTCAGGCCTATCCGCTCGATCCAAGAGAGTTCTCACATTCCAGCATGCCAAGTTAAGTAAAACCTTTTTCCTCGCATACTTTTTATTATTGCTTATATTTCTTCGTTCGTTCCTGCTATATTGAACCACCGTTAGCCGCAGTAAACTAACCAGCAGAGTGCGGACAGACAATTTTTAATGCACCTTTTCTAGCACTTTTCCAGTATATCCAGGTGAGCAGTGTTCTCCTTAAAAGGGCTGCTCAGACACAGGATTCTCCACCGAAAACAGCCCCTGTCCATGAAGACATGTTAGCGATGTTAAGATAAGAACCCTGCCGCCTTATGTGCAGATTTGTAACTGTATGCTTCCAACCGGTCAAGTCTGCATACGTCGCCACTCCTCCATCGCCACAGGACTTTTCTCTCCTCCTTTCTTCTTTCTTCCTCTCCTCTCTTGCCCTTCTCATTCCTTTTTCCTTCCTCCCCCCATCCATCCTTCCTCCTCCTCTCTCTCTCTCTTTCTTTTCCCTAATTTTTTCTCGGGTCATACTAAGATGACTGTGATTTGACAGTGTTGGATTTTAGTGACAAACGCTTGTACAACACCTTTGCCACTCTCTAGGTCAAAATACTATAATCCAGTGACAAGCGAGAGCAAGATCACTAGTACTAAGTTGACTGCAGGTTTTATATCAGAGTATCCTCTCCTAGGCTTTTCCTCAAAAGGAGACTGCAAGCCAGCAGTGGTAGAACAATTTGAATTCGGAGTTTTATTCTCCTATACTGGTTGTCCCAACCACGACCTCATAAAAAAAAAGAGCCCAGTCTGCTCCCACAGAAGTCATGGACCTGGTTTTATGTCGGAGTATCCTTCTCCTAGAAGAGTTGCCTTCACTTGGCTAATGGGCCTCGTCTACCCCCCCAAAAAAAATACATAGAAGATACATAGAAACTGTGTAGTAACGTCCACCCAACAATGTTTGTTTCTCTGTGTGTGTGTTTAAATTCTGTGTGCGCGTGTTGTTGTGCTGTGCTGTGTGTGTGTATATTTTTATATGTATTTCTTTATATATATATATGTATATATTTTTTTTATATTTACTACTTTTTTTTTATATATTTACTTTTTATATATTTTTTATATTTACTTTTTATGTATCTTTATGTGTTTTTACACATCGTATTTATGTGTTTTTTTACACATCGTTTTTTTTATATATATTTTATATTTTATATGTATCTCCATTGCATTTACTTTTCTCCTTTCATATCTACATCTTTATATATATATATATATATATATATATATATGTATATATATATATATATATATATATATATATATATGGGGAGAGAGAGATATATAAGTTGTTAGATAAACAGATATTAGTGTATATATAATTTTCAGACCTCTTTAATTTCTGTTGTTGTTGTCAATGTTTCTTTTGTTGTTGTTGCTTCCTTATCCACTTTCATTATTTTCTTGTATCTCCTTGTGTCACCAAGGAAATTTTCTTCTTTTGATGTATGTACATTTTTATTTGTTTATTTATGTTCATGTCTAATTCTTGTTTTCAGTAAATAAAATGAAATCATGAAAGTATATTTGAGGAAAAATTTGTGTGAACGCTTCTAAATCTGGGGTACAGGAAAAATCCTTCATTAAAATACAATAGCTTGTGGGGACCCATCGGATTTAACGACCTAACCGGGTTTACAACCACCGCGTATTTAGGGTCCACGATGCTCATGGTTCGTTAGTTTTGTATATATATATTGTACCCTCCAAGTATGGTTAAAGATGTGTGTAGGAGTTCGTTTGTGTGTGTGTGTATGTTTGTGTGGACGTGCATTTGCGTGTGTGCGTGTTTGTGTGTGTGTGTTTGTGTGTGTGTGTGTGTGTGTGTTTGGTGTTCAGTTTTCTTTGACATTATTACGCGTTAAAGCTATAATATTTAATAAATTTCTTCACACTAATTTATCAAAACAAAAATATATTTGCCATGTGGAATAGGGGTGAATTTTAGTTGCTTCGGAGAATCTGCAGTGTGAAGTTAATAACATTGAAATCTCTGGTATTACCTGTTTTCTTCTTTTTCAGATAAATCTACGCCTGGAAATATGTTTCCCCACATAGTATCATAAACGGACTCTTGTGTTGATACTGTGTACGATATTGGTTTTGGAGGCTCATGCTGATTCATCTATATGCAAGATATGTACTTGCAATTCATTTACAAATATAAATTGTCAAAAGCGCAATCTAACATCAGTCCCACAACCGATTCCGACGTATGTTGTATATTTGTAAGTATTTGACACTTCCTACGTATTTTCCACATCCAATGTTTTAAATTCTCTTTGATATGTTCTCAGCTAATTGCTTATGCTGTTTATCTCACAGCTTTAAGCACAATCTTATGTTAGAGTAAAACAAATCGATATATTACCTGCCGTGAAGTCAAATAAACTGTTTCTTATCATATTGAATTTATAATGTACTAGCAGAAATACCCGGCTTTGCCCGGGTTAAAGAGAATAATGAAATCTAAAAACGCCGTCTAGACTACGCAACCCTCAACTGTTAGTAGCTACGATACCATATTTCTACATTAATAACTCTCCAATCCATGCCAGCATGGAACATAGACATTAAGTGGAATGCCAGTCTCTCATCTAGGAGGGCCTTGAAATTAATGTTACCAACTGGGGACTATGTGTGTCGCAGTGATAATAAAAAGACCCAAAGGAGGTCTGCAACGAAATAATTTTACTCAACACTTTGCAAGTGAATCAGTGGAGGCAAAGATGCGTCTCATTTACTTGACAATTTATGCACCACATTGCAGAAATCACAATGTAAGTATATCTGAAAGGGTAGTCTTACACTGTTGTACCGTTGAATTACAAATAATGCTCATCTGTTATGTTCGGGTTAAAATATCATCAACATCAAAAATATATGAATTTTCATGGGAGTTATGGCCGTTATACATAGAATATAATTTCCAAATTTCATAAAGATCCGTTCAGTTCTTTTGACGTAGTTTTGAATAAGAAAACAAATGAATAATGTGTGTGTTTGTGTGCATGTGTTTGTGTGCATGTGTTTGTGTGTGATGGGTGTATATATGTATAGATATCTGTATGCATGTATATATATGTATATATGTGTACATATTACATGTACATCTATATATATATACATCTACACATATGTATACATATACATGTATGCATATAGATCTATATCTATATATATATATCTATGCATATACGTGTACATATACATCTATATGTATACATATACATCTCTCTCTCTCTCTCTCTCTCTTTCTCTCTTTCTCTCTTTCTATCTTTGTCTCTCTCTCTGAAAGTATCTGTCATTACAGTATCGAAATGTGATTGTTTCAGTTAGTAGAATAGTTTCATTTTTAACGTGAAAGTATTTGACATGAGTGTTTTTGTTTCACTTTTGACACGTAATACTTAAATAGTGGAGGAGATATTATGTTGCCGTGGGCTCGAACTCTGAAAGAAGTTAAAACATTTTTTGACTAAAACACAACTGGAACCCTAAGTAAGGCATCTGTAAAATTTGAATGAAATTGGTTGCGTAGTTCTCGAGTTTTAGGGATTCACACACACAGACAGACAGACAAACAGACAGACAGACAGACACACATTCTCATTTTTATATATATAGATAACATCGCATACACAATGACTGAATCTGACTAGTATCCGAATTTGATGTTATTTGTCTGACCTTATCAAATCTTACGGTATATTCAATGAACGGATAGTATAAAAACTTTAGTGCTAAGAAAACGTGTATTTCACAGAGTTATATTATTTCATTAATTAGTTGAATTGTTGCTTATTGTTACAGTACTATGATATAATATCAGTTGATCTTGTCACAGAATAGTTTTTAATTATTGTTTGCATTAGTTTTACAATAGAAAATGCAGCGAGCTATTAGAATCCTTGTGTTCGCCGGCCAAAATGTTAAGCGGTATTTCGTTCGTCTTTACGTTTAGACTTTAAATTCTGTCGAGCTTGACTTTGCTTTTCATTCTTTTGGGGTCGGTAAAATAAATAGCAATTCATCTCTGAGATCAACGTAAAGGACTTATCCCTTTCCCAAATTTTCAGGTTTGTTCCTGTAGAAGAAATGAATATTTTTATAATTAAAAAAGATAGAGATGGATTAAACTGCAGATAATGGCGAGATCCGCTTAAATTGCCAAATTCTTAAAATACCAAAATGAAGAAATCAAAATAGTGATGTTTGAACAAATTATGAGTAAAATTTACCCTGTCATGAACACAATAAAAGTTATTACAAAATTATTACAAAATTATGCAAGCTTAATTGAAGTTTCGGCTGATTGACATATCCCCGTTCACCTGAAAACTTACGTAATTTTTAAGTGCATTATTAAAATTTAACTTCTCCAGAAATGGAAAAGAATAAAAAAGAGTAATTATTTGATACATGCTCCTGACAATCATAAATACTCTGTTGTAATACATTGCTCTTCCAGGTGATTATTTCCAGATAATTGGCTTGCATTATTTCATTAATCACCTTAGACTTTCAGTTTTAATCAAATATCATGATATTAAAGTGGATCAATTCATTCGATCAAATCTATTTCTCAAAAAATTTGGAACGTTTTGACCAAATGAGAAATCCTAATGTAAAGTAAAGAGAAAAATTTCAATAATGGAATTCCTAAATCTCGTATAACTCAAGATGTTGAATAGTAAAATTGATGTTCTATTTAATAAGTTAGATATTTTCATCGTTCATAACTTAAGCGAGGGAGTTGGAGGGCAATAATATTCTGAAAAATCTGCTGAACATGAGCGGACCATGCTGCCGCTCTGTGCTGAATTTCACGCGATTCCACTGCACCGTTCTCTGCTTCCCTAAAATTCGAGAACTATACAACCAATTTCATTCAAATTTTACATATGCCTTACATAGGGTCCCGGTTGAGTTTTAGTCAAAAATAATTTTTAACTTCTTGCATAGTTCCAGCCCACAGAAACATCATATCTCCTCCACTATTTAAGTATTACGTGTCAAAAGTGAAACAAAAACACTCATGTCAAATACTTTCACGTTAAAAATGAAACTATTCCACTAACTGAAACAATCACATTTCGATACTGTAATGATACTTTCACTTTAATGGTGTATATATATGTGTATATATATATAGAGAGAGAGAGAGAGAAAGAGAATGAGAAAGAGAGAGAGAAAGAGAGAGAGAGAAATGTATATGTATACATATAGATGTATATGTACACGTATATGTATAGATATATATATAGAGAGAGATATAGATATATATGCATACATGTATATGTATACATATGTGTAGATGTATATATATAGATGTACATGTAATATGTACACGTATATACACATATATGCATGCATACAGATATCTATACATATATACACCCATACACACACATACACATGCACACAAACACACACATTAGTAATGTGTTTTCTTATCGAAAACTACGGCAACAGTACTGAATGGATCTTTATGAAATTTGGAAATTATATTCTATGCATAACGGCCATAACCCCCATGAAAATTCATATATTTTTGATGTTGATGAAATTTTAAATTCACATATTACGCACAAATAAACTAATATTTCTAAAATTTCTTCTTAGAAGTTACAAAGACCCCTTCATGGGGACTTCACACCCACAATTTAGTCATTTTTCCTAAGCAAAGACGAATACAGTTGTACTATTTAAACCTATAGGGTCACCCGAACATAACAGATGAGCATTATTTGTAATTCAACGGTACAACTGTGTAAGACTATCCTTTCAGATATACTTACATTGTGATTTCCGCAATGTGGTGCATAAATTGTCAAGTAAATGAGACGCATCTTTGCCTCCACTGATTCACTTGCAAATTGTTGAGTAAAATTATTTCATTGCAGACCTCCTTTGAGTCTTTTTATTATCACTGTGACACACATAGTCCCCAGTTGATGACATTGATTTCAAGGCCTTCCCAGATGAGTGACTGGTTGTTCTAAGACAGTTATTGATTGTAAATTTACTCTGCACAGTTTTTCAAACTCCAGAGGCGACACTTTCCTTTCCCTTTACTCCAAACATCACACGTTATTTCAATTGGGTCATGCCCTTCCAATTGCTATACATCCGTAATGCATCTTACAGCTGTGCCTGTCACCTGTATGGTGAGGAATCCTACATTAGGGAGTAGTAACGACTAGGCTACGGTAGCTGACTGATTATCGTGATCATTCGTCTTTTGGTTTCCTGTAGCTTTGCTCTCTTTTACAAACCCAGTGAACACACATATATTTCCTATTTCAAAGAAATTCAAACAATAAATATAAGACCCAAGTTAAAAAGATTCCCAAGGATTCAACTTCTCTGGTTGACATTAACACACCCACCCCCAATAGGGGCCTTAACTCCCACATTTTTCAGCTCCATGAGCTCCATTTTTCAGGAGCAAAATCTTTTTAGGGTCCATGTAGTGTCTTAGGCCAAAACATTTTTTAACTTCTTGCATAGTTCGAGCCCACAGCAATATCATATCTCTTCCACTATTCCAGTATTACGTGTCAAAAGTGAAACAATAACATCACTCTACTGTAATGTCAGATACTTTCACTTTAACACTGAAACTATTCCACTATTTCAGTATTACCTGTCAAAAGTGAAACAATAACATGTCGCTACTGCAATTTCAAATACTTTCACTTTAATACTTCAATTTCATACTGAAACTATTAAAGTGAAACTATACTCTCACATATATACTGGTATACTATAAGACCCAAGTTAAAAACATTCCCAACAATTCAATTTTCTCTGGTTGACATTAACAAACCCACCCCCAATAGGGTGGGCCTTCATTCCCACATTTTAGAGCTCCATGAGCTCAATTTTTGAGGAGCAAAATCATTTTTACTGGTTCCAGAAGACTGAAATTTTGGAATATGCACATAAAGATTAATAGTATGGGATACATATCTCATAATTAGAATTTTTTAGGGTGTGTAAAAAGGGAAACAGCCCGCATGTGCAATTTTCATGAAATTCGAATCATATGTATTCCAGTTCTTTACAGAAAATATAACAGAAAAGTCTCATTCTTAAATTGCCTGTAAGACGGTCAACGCCGGGTATCTCTGCTAGTTTATATATAAAGGTGACTTCTGTGATTATAAAAATATCTTCCACTGATTACTGATCATGGAACGAAGGCTTTGTAAATCTAATTCAAATCACAAATATTTTGAACATCCATTCTTTTCTCATATTATACATGCATGTGTGTTTTTCATTCATACTTAACGTGGTGACTTAAATCTCTGTTATATCTTATATAATAAAATACCTGTGAAGCGAACAGAACCTTCGTGGAGAAGAAAAGAAAGCCTTACAAACACTGAAGAATGACAAATCAATCATCCTAAAAGAAAGCGATTAGGGTAGGGTGATAGCAATCATGGACAAAGACTCCTATAAAGATAAAATATTGGAAACAGACCAAACCTGCTACAAGGAAGAACCAAGACACCCGGAAAAAGTAATAATGAATACATTGAAACGTCTAATAAATGAATACCAACGTTCATTCACAGACAGAAAAAGATTATTTATGCAACTCTGTAATCAAAGTGAGTATTTTCTATGGATTATCCAAGATCTACGAATGCTCCCAAATACAGAGAGCCATAAATGAACAGAGGAATCAGCACATAAAAATACTAATACCTACTGACCTCAAATTGAGACCAACAGTTGCTGGACCTTAAACCCCGACACAACAACTGAGCCATCTTTTGGATATACTCCTCAAACCGTTATGCCCGAGATGACATGGATTTCCTCAAACATATTCCACTCAATGTCCAGAACGTACTATATTTACAGGTTTTGACTAATCTTTATAATAATATACATCACACTTTGGGCCTGGAAGCAATCAAACACTGGGTAGAAAAACATAGCGGACGGATGGACGAACGATTCAAAACGAACTTCATTTCCAAAGACACACACCTGGTACTAGAAGACAACACGGGTGTTGTGAGCTAGTCACACGGTATTATTTGTTCTTTTCTTATGGGCAGAATCGACAGAGCAGATATATAGCGAACTGGATTACTAGCAAAATGGAAGCTATTCTTTGTTTAAAAGTGGAGGGGCGGAGGGTACAATTTATCTGGGTTTGCATGAAAGTGCTTTCTGCTCTTAAGAAGAATCCCAAAATATGTACTATTTCACCGTATAAAAGGGGGTTAATACGATTCTGCCCAGAAATCACTTTTTCAAAATTTTAATTCATCCCGTTTCCACCGCAATTTCTTAATTTGTAACTTTTCGAATTTCTCTTTTCATCCACGTAGAAGAATTTAGAGATAACAAATCTGCGAAATGAATATTTGTTAAAGTGTAATTTTTCTTAAAGAAATGCCGCTTCCTCCTTCGTGAAAAGGTGAAGTTTGCTTTGAATAGAGAGCAGAAAATGAAAGAGAGGAGAAAGAGAAAGATATATGTACGTGTATATGAAATGGACGTGGGCACATGAATGTGCACGTGTGCGTAAGAGAGAGAGAAAGAGTGTGTGGTTTCATGCATGTACATTTTGCATGTATGTGTAAGTGGTACTGATATGAGAGTGAGAAAGAGTGTGTGTGTGTGTGTGTGTGTGTGTGTGTGTGTGTGTGTGTATGTATGTGTGTGTGTGTGTGTGTGTGTGTGTGTGTGTGTATTTCCTCATAACTTACAGAAATGGATGTCTTATAATAAATAGTGCGGAGCAACATTACTTTCATTATTCTCGTAAGGCAACGCATTGTAAATTTGGTTCAAATACTTAGTGTGAAACTATTAAATTTCTAACGAAACCTGGTCATTGTAGAGTAGTGGCTTTCAAATATATAGAGCTGGTTGTTGAGATAACATAGCAAATATATAAATGAAAATAAAGTTATTTGTTTGCAGAAAGACTACTGAATCTTTGATAACCAATACTTCAAAATCGGCAACTCAATTTTCGAATAGATAAGAAATATATACACACATACTCACACATATGAAGCTTCCTATATAAATATATATATATATATATATATATATATATATATATATATATATCAAGGAAGAAAGAGAGAGAGCGAGATAGATAGATAATGTAATATAATACTTATGTTTTAGCGACTCTCTCACCATATATCCACACGAGTGCGTGTGAATGTGAGTGTGTGTACCACCTTCCGTCGTGGATATTAAGAATATAAGTGTGTGTATGAGTGTATGTGCATATGTTGATTTCTGAAAGCGAATATTCCCTGATTTTTAAGTCTCACCCTCACAAGTTTGCGATCTATCTCTGAATTATTTCTTGTTATTTCATGAAAATCTTGATTTTCAATGCTTCTTCTTCTTCTTCTTCTTCTTCTTCTTCTTCTTCTTCTTCTTCTTCTTCTTCTTCTTCTGCTGCTGCTGCTGCTGCTGCTGCTGCTTCTTCTCCTCCTCCTCCTCCTCCTTCTTCTTCTTCGTCTTCATTATCATCATCATCATCATCATCATCATTGTAGTCTATCTGTTTTCTTCCATTCAAACTAAAGCCACAATGTTTGATATTGTATCACAAATATTTTCCATATAATCTATTTTACTCTTTCTTTACTGCTATAGAAATCTTGACTCCAACAACATTGCAACTTTCAAACCAGATACATTCACTGGGCTTTCGAATTTACAGACATTGTAAGTCCGTTCAGTTTCTTGATATTACTTTCTGACAATGAATTATTTCTTGTCATTTTTTGACTAATCTTTTCTCTTTTCATTTTCTCGATCAACTCGATGTTCAATGTGTCTTCTTGTTCTTGTTTTTCTTCTTGTTCTTCTTCTTTTTCTTCTGCTTCTTCTTCCTCTTACTTTTCTCCTTCTTCTTCTCCTCCTATTTCTTCTTCTCATTCTTCTCCTTCTTCTTTTTCTTCTTCTTCTTCTTCTTCTTCTTCTTCTTCTTCTTCTCCTTTTTCTTCTTCTTCTTCTCCCCTTCTTCTTCTTCTTCATCATCATCATCATCATCTTCTTCTTCATCTTCTTCTTCTCCTTTTTCTTCTTCTTCTTCTCCCCCTTCTTCTTCTTCTTCATCATCATCATCATCATCTCCTTCTTCATCTTCTTCTTCTTCTTCTTCTTCTTCTTCTTCTTCTTCTTTTTCTTCTTCTTCTTCTTCTTCTTCTTCTTCTTCTTCTTCTTCTTCTTCTTCTTCTTCTTCTTTATCTGCTCTCTTTTTTCTTCCTTTCATTCTAAAGCCACAATGTTTGATATTGTATCACAAATATTTTCCATATAATCTATTTTACTCTTTCTTTACTGCTATAGAAATTTTGCCTACAACAACATTGCAACTATCAAACCAGGTACATTCAAGGGGCTTTCGAATTTACAGACGTTGTAAGTCGGTTCAATTTCTTGATATTGCTTTCTGACAATGAATTATTTCTTGTCATTTTTTTAAATACTTTTTTCTCTTTTCATTTTCTCGATCAACATTATGTTCGATGTGTCTTCCTGGTGTTGTTGTTGTTCTTGATCTTGAACACCTTGATTTTCAATGTATCTTCTTCTTCTTCTTCTTCTTCTTCTTCTTCTTCTTCTTCTTCTTCTTCTTCTTCTTCTTCTTCTTCTTCTTTCTATGTTGGGCAAGTGTCTTGTGTTGAAGCATGAAGCCGTCCAGATCCTTATTAACGGGTTTGGTAGACAAAAACTAAATGAAACGCACTTTAAGTGTGTTGCAAATTTGCTAAGACAAAAAAAGAATTTGGATCAGTTATTATCATTTTATTTAGCATATTCCCCTCTCAGATTCACGCTTTTATTGCAGCTGACTTTCAGGTTTTCTAATCCCTGTAAAAGAACTCGGAAGTTTGGGACAGCAAACAGACCTTTCGTGACACTATAACGTCCAAGAACATTACAGCACCCACTTGTATATACATACATATATGTGTAAATGTATATGTATATATATATATATATATATATATATATATATATATATATATATATATATATATATATATATATATATATGTATTTACTGCCGAATTAGGTAAACCGCAAATACGCGGTAAATTTGGAAAATTAGATATTCGAATATGAACCATGCTATTTGACTCGTATCTCGAATGTTGTCTGGTCATTCTGCTGAGGATAGTCCGACCTTTTGTGAGATATATAATTTTTATCTTACTAAAATTGACTTGAAACCATGGTACAGAATATAGATCGGTAAATGTTTTTATTTTTCATCCCCTTTCGAAATTATCCCTACTTTTTGTGGTATGTAGTCTTGCTGCTATTTCTAGCGGGTTAGATGTCCTATTACAGGCATCTCTGTATTTTAAATGAATAATACATAGTCTATTGACTGTTTTTTTACCCTCGCTAGACCACTGGTGGTAAAATAAAATTTCTAAAATTTTCTTTATGGAGGATAATATGCTGAACCCAACGACTTGCAGACAGTGTATCCCGTTGAATTCATTAACTTAATTTGTAACTAAAGTGACAAAAAACCACAAAGTACAAGTGTTTGTGACAAACCATTTTATATTGACAACCGGGTTTACAAATAAAAGTACATAAGGAATTTGAGAATAAACATAAACTTAAACTTACAGCTGTTTCGGCCTAGCTTTGGCATGCCCCATTCTATCCGAATCCTTCCTGCCGGAGTAATTAGCGGATGAAATGCTGAAATGGGGGTACATGCAAGATTCGCTAGGCCTCTTCAGAAATTCACAAAGAATTCCATACAAATATACAGTAAGAGATGAAAACAAAAATGAAATAGAAATAAAAATAAGGGTACAGCAAGTATAAAATAAAAAAACAACCGTAATTAAGTTCGTGAAAGAGGAAGAGAAACCAGTAAAGTCAGAAAAAACAATATATAGCTTGCTGCAAGGATCTCAACCATGGGATATGAAAGTGGAAAGTAGAGGAGAGATTGCAGTTTTCCCGGGTTGTCCATACAACTCTGAGGCCAGATGTGTTGGTTCCGTGGCCTGGAAAGGCCAAGAAAATTATCATAATTGAACAAAGAGTCCCGTGGGAAGCGGGGTGACGAGGCCCCTGAACGGAAGTGTGACAGATATGGGAGCCTTCTGCAGGATTGCAAGGAGAAGAGATGGCAGGTATGGATTTTCCCAGTTGAGGTTGGCTGTAGGGGGTTCCCTGCCCAGTCGGCGTGGAGGATCCTTACAACAGCTGGAATGAGAGTTAAGGAGGGAAGGGTGGCTGTGCGCATGATGGGAGAGGCAGCTGAAAGAGCCTTTTGCTGGTTTTGGTGTAAGAGAGAAGAGTTACGTTGGAAGACATGAAGAGTTGAGCAGTGACTTGGTCACCTCTGTTGACTCAGCAACAGGAGGGTGTTACGGTTCAGGGTCGAAACATCCGATGAACAAGGGATGATGTCTGATTACATCAGTTTCTCCTGGACAAGGATCCATTCACTTTGATGAATAGATAAAACATATCTTTACAGGTGTTATGAACACTTATATATGTGTGTGTGTGTGTGTGTGTCTGTGTATATATACAGACAGACATATGTGTGTGTATTTTCGAGTGGGGTTGTGTGGGTGTATGCGTGTGTATCTATGTTATTGTGTGTCCCCAACTGCTAATTGATAACCGTTGTTGGTTTATTTGCATCCCTGTTACTTAGCACTTAAGCAAAAGAGAGCTATAGGTGGCTGCTCATCAGACAGAAAAGGTACCACACATAAAAGACAAATTCAAGAGCTCCAGCATGGCCACAGTCTTATAACTGAAACAAGTAGAAGAGAGAAAGAAAAAAGAAGAGAGAAAGAGAAAAATAGAAAGAAAGAAAGGAAAAAGTGAGAGAGAACTATAGAGAAAACGAGAGAGAGAGAAATAGAGAAGAAAAAAGAGAAAGAGGGAAAAGAAAAGAGAAAACGAGAGAGAGAGAGAAAGACAGAAAAGAAAAAGAGAAAGGAAAGGAAAATGGACAGAAATAGAGAGAAACAGAGAAAAGAAAGAGATAAAGAGAGAAAACAAGGAGAGGAGAAGAGAGAAAGGAAGAGAAAGCGAGAGGGAGAAAGAAAGAGAGAATGAGAAAGGAAGCGGAAAAAGAAAAAGAACGAGAATGAAAAGAGAAACGGAGAGATAGAGTGAGAATCATGAGAGAAGGAAAGAGAGAAAAGAGAAAGAAAGGAGAGAAAACAAAGAGAGAGAGAAAGAAGGAGAGAAACGAGAGAGAGAAAGCAGGAAAGAAAAGCGAGAGAGTGAGAAAAAGAAAACAAAGAGAAGAAGAAAGGGAGAAGTAAAGAGAAAACAAAAGGGTGAGAAGAAGAAAGGAAAGAGAAAAAGATAGAGAGAGAGAGGAAGAAAGAGGAAAAACAAAGAGTGAAAGAGAGAGAAAAGAGAA
The DNA here is from genome assembly GCF_046866305.1 of Octopus bimaculoides. NCBI lineage: Eukaryota > Metazoa > Mollusca > Cephalopoda > Octopoda > Octopodidae > Octopus > Octopus bimaculoides. The sequence goes on along the minus strand of NC_142957.1, from coordinate 2,899,950 downwards.
AGAGAAGGAGAACGATACGAAAAAGGGATAAAGAGAATAAGAGAAAAGAAGAGAGGGAGAAAGAGAGAAGGCAAAAAGAAAGAGATAAAGAAGAGAGAAAAAGAGAGAAAAGAAAAGCGGGAGAGAATGAGTGAAGAGAAAAAAGAAATGGGGAAAAAGAAAGAGGGAAAAGAAAAAACAAAGTGAGAGATTGGAAAAAGAGTGGGAGAGAAAGAGAAAAGAAACAGAGAGAGGGGAATTTAGGAAAGAAAACGGAGGAGAAGAAGAAAGATAGAGAAGAAAGAGATAAACAAAGGAAGAGAGAAAGAAAAAAAGAGTGAGAGAAAGAGAGAAGAAAAAGAATGTGAAAAATTAATAGACAGAGAAAGAGAGAGAGAGAGAGAGAGAGAAAAGAGAATGAGAGAGAGTGAGATAAAGAGAAAAGAAAAGAGAGAGAAAGAAAAGGAAAAAAGAATGAAAGAGAGACTAGTAAAAGAGAAAGCGGGAGAAAGAGAGAAAAGGCAAAGTGAAGCTTAGACAGAGAGAGAGAGAGAGAGAGAAAGAAAGATAAAAGTAATAGAGAAGGAGAGAAAGAAGGAGAGAAATGAAAAAAGAAAGAGAAAGAGGAGGGAAATGAGAGAGAGAAAAGGAAATTGGAAAAAGAGAAAAGAATGAGAGAGAGAAAGAAAGAGAGAAATGGAGAAAAAAGAAACGGGAAAGAGAGAGAAAGAGAGAAAAGAAGGAGAAAAAGAAATGAAAAAAATAAAAAGAGAAACTGAGGAAAGAAAAGTAGAATGAGAGTCAGAGAGGAGAGAAAAGGAAGAGAGTGAGAGAAAATAAGGAGAAAGAAAGAAATGAAAGAGAGAAACAGAGGAAAGAAAAGGAGAATGAGAGAGAAAGAGAAAAGGAAGAGAATGAGAGAAAAGAAGGAGAAAGAAAGAAATAAAGAGAGAAACAAAGGAAAGAAAAGAAGAATGAGATTGAGAGAGAAAGAGAGAAAAGGAAGAGAATGAGAGAAAAGAAGGAGAAAGAAAGAAATAAAGAGAGAAACAAAGGAAAGAAAAGGAGAATGAGAGAGTGAGAAAGAGAGAAAAGGAAGAGAATGAGAAAAAAAAAAGAATTTCTATAGTTCACATTTCCTCATTTTCTTTATGACAGATTAACCAACATGATCGAAGGGGAACAACTCCTTTAATGTGTGCAATTGAAAATGGCAAGACAAGCATTTTGAAATTATTTTTAGAGCCTGGAGATGATATCATGACAGCAGCCCTTCTGCTCTGCTGGGTCAGTTCCCTAGTGGATTAACATGGAGCCTCATGGATGAGCTTATTTGATCGATTCTTACTGAACTGAACAATTCAGCATTGACTTGAAGAGAATGTGAGGTTAAAATTTCCGTTCCATGAAGCATAAAAACCAGTTCTTTTTGCAATGGAGCCTTCTCTGTGCACAGAACAACACAGTCTCTAGCAGCTTAGGAAGCTTTGGAACCTTGATTAAAGGGAAAGAAAAGTAAGGTTTCTGCTTGGCTCTCCATCATTATTTTTCGGAAATTTCATTAAAAAAGAGACGAAAATTATAGAGGAAGAATAGAAATACAAAAATATAAATTACTGAGATTAAAATATTTCTCACGTTCATATAACATTGGA